>NW_008666370.1:0-58173 GCF_000695815.1 Acanthisitta chloris | reverse complement strand
CTCTACTGCAGCTCAAACCAGCACACCCTTCTTGCTCCCAGTTGGCCCTTGCTCTCCTTCTTGCCTGAGGTCCAGACATTGTGGAACTCCACCACTGCCTTGTCCCTACACTGTCCTTACCCATGCCCTCCACTCCCTGGCCCCTCCTTGGACAGATTCAGGGTATTTTGGCAGGACACATCTGACGACAGGAGAGGAACATTTTCTGAAGGACTTGTGAGCACCTCAGGACTTTTCAAGTTTCTGAAGAGGTATATTCACAATACGTCTGTGTTGTGTTATCTAAGACACAGTTGTGCAAACTTTAGATCCTTGGCCTCCCACTCCCCTTCCTCAGCAGCTCCCCAATTCTGGAATTGCCTAAAACTTCAGATGTTTCTCCCAGGAAAATTCCCTGGATACTAAGCTGTCTATTGCTGGTCACACCCAGAATTGCTTAATTCTTGACAGTGCTAAGAAGCCAGGCACTGAATTCATGTCTGAATTTTGTCAAAATTTATAGTGTAAGCTGCTGTCTGGCAGCACAGCACTGTGTTTTTGGTGTGCACACTGCCAGACAGTGCCTAACACAATGCAGAGAGGTAAGAAGAGCCTACACCCCTTCTTATGCTTGACACCAGCAGCCAGGTCACTCAGCTAAGGCATGGGAAGATTTATCAGAGAAACTAAAGGGAGTGTATTTTCTCCTACTCTCAAAGCAATCCCCATAGTGTTAGCACCACCCAGCACAGCATAATAGTGTACTTGCTTCTGTAGTAGGTGACGCTGTTGGAGCTGAATAGCCACCCCATTCACGCAGTCTGCGTCTGACTCAGTGGTACCATGCCAATCCTTAATCCCATAGAAGTCACAACCTTTCCAAGTAATCGCAGAGCATCAGAACATAGGAAATTCTCTCACTGACTGACCTCTGTCTTTCCTGTCCAGACACCAGCACAGCTCCCTGTCATCATGCCTGAGAGCTGCAAGGTTCTGGACCACTTTTCACACCTGCTGTTCTTTCTCCTACCCAATAAATATCTCATGATTTGCCGTAAAATTAAATCTGTGCAGCTTTTAGTTAGTACTCAGACTTTAGCAGGGTAGGAAGTGCCTGGGAGCTAGGTTCTCCAAAGTCTATGCCCTTTCATGAATCTAGGCCTCCATTCCAGTGCATTAGTGCATTTTGAAAATTATCTTTCTGTCTTCATAGGTGCAGCTGAGAGCTGGGAAATGGGATTAATCTCCTTAGTTGTTTTGGGAAACCTGACTAGTCAGTCATTTGGACTTTTTATTTTGTATTTGCATTTGCATAATTTGCATTTTCACTCAGATTCTTTCAGGATCTGGCTATGGGGCATTTTTGAACTTGTTATCCATGCACCTTTTCACTCTGTAGACCAATTCCCAAGCATGGGGTGCTAGGACAAACATGCTAATGATCTCTTAAGTGACTTTAAGTACATGAAGATTTCCATACCAGGTTGGCTTCAGCAAGAAACCTTTGCTCTCTAATGCTACTTACTATCTTACCAGATAAGATACCCTTCAGGCAGCTTTGCCATCAGTGCAGTTTCCTGCCTGTTTCAGACAGATGTGAGGTTGAGAGACTAAGCCTCAAAAGTAGTAAGTCTTCCGCTCCATTATGCAGATTTATGTGAAGACAAATGCATTAAATGCCAAATTAATGCCATGAGTTTTATACACAAAGGCATGAAAATGAATGGTGTTCTAGCTTTCACTTCCACAGCTGCTGTTCAAGCTAACATGGGAACCTTCATGAGAGAAATGTTTGCCATGATGGTATTGATGTTCTCAATTAACTGATTTATTAGAATCCTTCCTCTTGTTTCATTTAACTTTATCCCTCTCTGCCTTATGTTTAATCTCCTTTGTTTTCAGTATGAATTAATTTCCAGCATTTGTTTTATTTAGCTCTGTACTGCTGTGTATTTGGTCTGATCATTCCTGGGTTTTAATATGTTTTTAGTTTGGTCTTATTCTTCAGTGCTTTATCATCCAGTGCTATGATGCCTATAATTAGTTATCATAGTTAAAATCACAGAATCATAGGAGTGTTGGTTGGAAGACATATCTGAAGTTTGTGGTCAAACATTCCACCCACAGCAGGAGTATCACTAAGCAGATGAGGTCAGCTGTAGCTTTGCCTAACACGTCATTCCCCAGAAGAGACTTCACAACCTCCGTGGGTAACCTGTTCCACCTCTGTTCTACCCTCCCAGCAGAAGAGGACATTATCTTCCATTGATCTGCTGACCAAGATCCTCATTGTGTACCTCAGTATGAAGTTTGCTCTGTTTGCAATGAGTGCAACAGTGGCTCATGTTCAACCTGGCAACCACCACCCCAATCTGCCATTGAGCCAGTCACTTCCCAAACTCCAGCTGAGCAGGGGGCTATTTCTCTAGATGCACAGGTTTTTTTTTTCTGATGCTCACATGGGCTTTGCTGGTGTAGCCAATTTTACTGAGGTTGCTGGGCTGAGATGTCATGCCCACCAGTCCCCTTAGCTGAGTGCTATCACAGGTTTGCTGAGGGCACACTTGCTGTCCAGGCTGCTGGTGATGCTGAACAATCATGTACCTCAGTAATAAGCCTTGGCATGCTCTCCCATTTATGATACAACAAGATATGCTCTGAGACTTCACCATGGTAACCCAAGAAAAGATCCAAAGTCCAGCAAAGCAAATGGGAATATTTTCAATGATTCTACCAATGGTCCAGTGTTTGGGGTCCCCAGATATGATTAAGATTTTCTTGTAGTTCCAAGCTGCCTGAGCACAGGCAGAAGCAGTTTCAAGTAATTATTCTCGTGACTGAGCCACAGACAACAGTGTATAACATGCTGGGCCAGAAATTTTACTTCTCTGGGCTAAGGACCAGGTATTTAGTGACTAGAGACGCCTTGTGCCAAAATACATCTTCACCTATTAGGGAAGGTGATAGAATTAATATTCCACTAGAGGTTTGCTATACTGTTAGATTATATTTTGTTCGTTACCAGATGAAGTACTATGTTACAATCACCAACATCTGTAACAGTTTTTCTAGTCAGTTAAAAGAGAGAGCAAGATCACATCATACATTAATAAGGTAACAGCTGATGCATCATATTCCAAACTGTCTTACTTTAATAACAAGTTAGCTTTAATTCTTCATATGTATGGATGAATCTGAACTAGTATATTTTCTTGAAGTGATAAAATTTTACTGTACAGGGACATCTTTTGGGCATTCCTTTTTATTTTCCTGGAAAGAAAATATTTTTCTGTGTTGTGAAAAACCTCATTCAGTGGGGACAGCCCTGTGCTATGCTAGGGACTATGAGTTAGTTGTTCCATTTCAGTATTCTCTACTGTTAAGCTCATATGCTTTGAAAAGATGCCTAAGTTTAAAAGAACGAGGCTCTGCTGTTCTGAACATGAAATACATACGTATCTGTTACTCATTTGGCATTAAAAAGAGGATGTGGTAGAATGCAGCAACTCTGCACAAAATTGCACATGCCTGCTCACATCATGAACCCCATTTTCTGTGGCATTTGCTTGACCTCAGTAATAATTTTTTCTATTTCCCCACGGGGGAACAGAAGAGAGGGGAAGACCTCATAGTGGATTAACAAGGAGTCCTATCAGGGCCATCTTGAATAACTCAAAAACCAGCCCAGTTCTGAGGACAGTGATTTGTTGGGAAGGGTCCCTCTGGTGACTGAAATTCAGCTGTGTGAAAGTTTGGCAAAAAGATCAGCAAAATAGAGTTAAATTCAGTAAGGAAATCTGACTGATAAAAGAGAGCAACCAGATCACATGCCAGAAGACCAACCTGGAGGAAGAAAAAAGAGAAGCAAACCCGCCAAGCTTAGGACACTCTCCAAGGAAAGACTCACAGGAAGAATGAGGTCAGAATTGGAGGAGGGTGTGCAGAGTCTAGGAAAGGGGTCTGTAACTTTTCTAGCACTTAAAAAAAAATTAGTAAAAGTGAATGTATTTCAGAAACACTTCTGGTAGTACTGTCTGTCTCATATGTCCATGCACAACCTCTGAAAGTGCTGATCAAACCCAGGGAGATACCCAACTTATCACCGACTTTATAGTGTGGAGTCCAAAAAGGGCAGAAACTTTCACATTCCAAAAACACCTTGGAAACCTGGACTAAGCAAAACTGACCTGGCTTTTCCCAGGCCCACTTGGCTTACAAGTACGTGGGATTCAGCAATGATTCAGAGAGCACTGGTATTCATCCAGAGCCAAGCTGCGACTTCTGCACATCATGTTCCCTGGATGGATACACGATCTACGCCAGTCAGTTAACAAACTGAAAGCATCATTCAGCTCATTGTTACATTAGAGCAAAGCTGGGTGAGGCTTCATGGACCTGTGCCAGTTTACAGCCACTGCATTCTGGTCTCACTGAGTTCACCAGGGTGAAAGATTTTATTCTATTTGTTTCAAATCAGCTAAAATTCTTGATTAATTTCTTATTAGAAAGATTAATTACTGTGAACACTTGGGCCTGAAGCCAGAAACTCTTAAAAAATTCTAACTAAACCAGAATATTTCAGAGTGCTGCATCAGCATCACAGACAACCACAACTATGTTAACATATATTCCGCTCTCTATGCTGTCTTTGCTTGGAATATCATCTCAGCCTAAAGATCTTAGTGTTTATCAAGGTTCCCCTTAACTTCTTCCTTGGTACTTTGGTACTTTTTGGTAGTGTGGTTCAAAGGGCCTGGTTCCAGACCATAATCAATACCACCACATTCGACCTTTTGATTTACAGTAAATTTATCCATGGAGGGATGGACATTTCTCAGGAGCTGGTCCATGGTTGTAGAATAAGTCTTGGAACATGCACTGAGCTGCAGGAGTTCTAAAGTTCTATTCTATTGAGCCATTCATGGAGTAAAGAAGTTGAAACTTGGTATAAGTGTCCCAACTTAGTTTTATCAGAGAGAGTGAGGTTGCTTGGAGTAGTTTTGTTGTGGTTTTCTTTTTCAGTTTTTATTTTATACATTTCCTTTGGAACATCATTGGCAAGGCTGCAAAATACTGCTTACATGCTACACGAGACACAGTTACTCTCCTATCTACCTATTTTTTTTACCATTTTTAAACCATCAGCAACATTAAAGTATGTCTACAGCATCCAGATGTTTCCTACAGCAACACATACCTGATAGAGATCTCTGCTCCCACAGGCTGCCACTTTTATATCTGCAACGCAGAGGAAAGATCTGGACTAACAATTCCATTTTGCATCATGCTAAAATCTGTGCCCTGGAGAAAAAACAACTGCAATATAAACACCAAACTGTCTGCCAGTTGGCTCTTTTTACTGAAACAAGAGCAAATCCCTTTCAATGTAATCTTTACCTCAGGAGGGGTTTAAAAAAGAAAAAAAACAACACAAAAGAAAAGTGAAGTATCACTGTGGTGTACTTATTCAGAAAACAACCTGCAATGGGAAATTCCTTACACATACCAAAAGCATCTTGTTTGACAGGTGGTTTTTGAAGGGTGGTTTTTGTAAGACTGATGACTAGCTTAAAATTAGGACACTGGTGCTGAATATATTTAATGGATTTTCATTCCTGTCAGCTCTAGGCTGCTTGTAACAGCTGAAGCTCACGAGGTGTACCCTCCATTGCCTTGCACCCTGAGGACACTCTGACTGGAAGCAGAGCTTATTTTGCAGGGACAAGCAAGAGATAACCCTCAAAGCTGCACTCCTGACCCAAACTGGCATGCACACACTGAGCAATGTCTGCTGTGAAATAAGACACACAAATACACTCACATCTGAAAGGGGAATTTGCAAGAAATTTGTTGGGAAGTATATCTGTTGCAAATCAGTGAAAATGTTGGTAAGAGGAAGGTTTTCCCACCCACCTCCCCCAATAATATTTTGCTTCCTCTGCTTTGTTTTCTTCACATTTGTCCAAAACCCAAAATGAATTATGTTCTCTTTTTCCTAATCAAAGAATTATTATTTTAACACAGAAAAAGACGGTAAAAGAAATTTTGACAGATAACTAGGTCTTCTTTTTGTACAAGGGAGACATATGGCTAGCAGTGATTTTTCAATAAAAGCTCATTTGAAAGATTGCATGCAAAGGGGAAGGAAAAGCATATTTTCTTTGAGTTTCTATGAGTTTTTCTGTTCAGACACTTAATTTCTCTTTGTTTAGCAGGGAAAAATGATTAATCCCTTTGCAAGTTCCTATACAGGCTATTTAGAGCTGACCAGAGACGGGTAGTGGTGGAACTAAGTAGAGCAGCATCTACTTTAGTCTGCAATTGCTCAGGGTCAGACACCTCTCTGGGCCATTGCTGCAGCCTGGCTGGAGGTCAAGGAATCCCTGAAAGCTCCAAGCCCCAAATGATGGAGACAGGGCCAGAAATCCAGTCCTCCAGTACTACAGCTACTGATAAAGCCAGAGAAGTAGCTGACAGAAATCATCCCCTTGGGGCAATCTCATTTTGAAAATATAGTTCTTTGTGTACCATATTTTGGGTTTCACAAATCTAAAAGCCTTCAGGGAGAAAAAATTCTTTAATCCCTAGACCTATCCCAACTGAATAGCAGTTTTAGCTGTGGCACAGACATTGACATTGGTTTTCTGCCATAAGCAGCAAGAAGTCTGCTCCTCTCTTCTCTTCTCTTCTGCTGCACCTTTGTACTAAAATTTTCACCTTTGGGGACTTCTGTTACCAGAATATTTCCTCTGCCTTAGTGCAAGTGAGTACATAATATTTACCTCAAAACACTGAATGCAAATTAAACAGAAGGTGACACTTAACAGTGATCAAAACAAACTGAAGAGTCACATCTGATACCTATAGCTTGAAAAGCATTTTCAGTGAATCCTCAGAGTATGTTACTAAGAGAAGACTCCTGGCAAGGTCAAGTTGAGGGCATTCAGCAGCAATACCAGCTTAAAAAGTTCTATTTTCCCTCTCACAAAACTTCTGCCAACTCTTCTGATTTCCAAATAGTTCTGGAAGACACAGAAATGCCAGAAATAGATGTCATTGTTGATTGTACCTCAGGTACCTGTTACAGTGATGAACTTGCTTAACATGGAATAACCTGTCATATGCAGTGGTGGATACTATTCTGCTATATATTCATGCATGTACCCAGTTCATTTTTGGAAAGCGGTTTTTCTCACAGTATTAGATGGTCAGTCAGCCACAGGACCTGGGTAAGGAGCTTTTTAATGTCTTAAAACAAAATTAAATGTAGATTAACTCAATTTAAAAGAGAAAAAGAAAAAAAAAAGAAAAATAGGAAATTGCCAGCAAGTCCTGAAAGCTTTTGTTTTGTGCAAGTCCATTGAAGTCATTATTACTCTGTTTTCATCAAGCAGCCTGACAGGGCTCTCCCTGTAGTGTAGCTTTGAACAGGCTGCTTACAGTGGTTTGCCAAAATTTTAAATGCCATAACAATCATTAGTGCAGTTGAGAGTGGGTGAGTTAGTGATTATGAACCCACAGCCCATCCACCATCTAATACAGTTCATATGCCACTTGTATCAAGGGGATTCATTTCACCCTCTTGCAGCTTTCTACCTATCTCAGCAGACAGAAGATCCTCTTTTCTTTACCCTTCAGTGCAATTATACTGGTCAAAATCTAAGGTATCTCTTTATTTTCAAAGTAAAATGAAAACAAGTGGACAAAACACACAATAAAATAAAATAAAGTTTGCATGACAGTATTTAGACTACATCCATCCTCTCCTAATTCCTGGGCCACAGAATGGCATTGAACTCTTCCACTCCCCACACTCACACCCCATAGACCTGCAGAGCTCAATCAGTGAGGTTTGAGGTGGTTGTGACAACCACAAGTGCTCCAGGAGAGCCCAAGGTGACTCTGACCATCAGAGATCATGACACAGTAAATCCATGCCTTGAAATTAAAAGCAAATTCATAGTTTCTCTTTTTAATGTCCTTTTTTTTTTTGGTTTTTTTTTAGGAATTAGGTTCTACATTAAAATTAAGATCCAACATTTAGGAATCTGCAGAAAGTTATTCAATAGTTGTTTCCTACTGAGAACTTTTATCTGATTGAAACAGTGAAGGATTAAAAGAATAACATGGGAAAATGGCAGAATCATGGAATTCATGACTTTTCTGCCCTTGTCTTGTGTGGGCCACTGAAATGCAGTGATACAAAGATGTCTTACTGGGAAAACATGAATATGACCTCAATGTTTGTCCTTACAGAATCATATTGTTTTTTAAGTCAGACAAGACCCTGAAGGTCATCAAATATAACCAATTATGCCAAGTCCAACACTAAACTGTCCCCAAGTGCCACATCTACATGTCTTAAATACCTCTAGGAATGGTGATACCACCACTTCCCTGGGCAGCCTGTTCCAATGTTTGATAACCATTTGGGTGAAGCAATTTTTCCCAAGATCTAATCTAAAGCTTCCCTGGTGCAACTTGAGGCTATTTCCTCTGCTTGTTACTTGGGAGAAAAGGCCAATCCCCACCCTGCTCCAGCCTCCTTTCAGGTAGTCGTAGAAGGTGATACGTTCTCCCCTAAGCCTCCTTTTCTCCATGCTAAACAACCCCAGCTCCCTCAGCTGCTTTTCATAGGGCTTATACTCCAGACCCTTCATCAGGTTTGTTGTCCTTTTCTGAACATGCTTCAGTTCCTCAATATCACCTTGCTGAAGCAGCCAAATCAGCTGGGCAGCTCCCATCAATCACAACAGTGGTGTCTCCTCCTGAAGAGCCTTCACACTTTAGCTTACAGAGATTCAAATGGATTTTGAATTCCAACATGAGATGCTAAAATTTGACATGTTGTGACTTCTAAGCACCGGAAGAAAATGCAAAAAAGAAGTTACATTTTAATGGCATTTTAAACATTTGATCTAATTGGAAGAAAGAAGTACTAGAAAATCTTCATCAAGGAACCTTATGATCTCTAGTCCTGTGAGCTCTGGAGGAGCATCAGAAATTGTGAGCACATTTACAAACTTTAATTTGATTATGTCTCACCTATGCTTGAAGTCCACTCAAAGACTAGACTCTTATTCCCATACTGTGCTGTTACCCCTTCTTCATCATGCATCTGCTATCGAGTTCTTTCTACCCTGGGGTCGTGCACTGAGGTAGAGCTGTGGAGTCACATACTGACATACTGACATACTCAGGGCAGTTTGCTGCCTGCTTCTGAGTCAGCTACATGGTCAGAAAATGGGTGAGTCAAGGAGACAAAAAGATGCACACAGCTGCTCCAGGATCACAGTCTTCTATGCAGATAATGGTTAACTGCCATGACATTCTGCTCCACAAGCACAGGAGAAAATACTGATGAAATTTTCTAGCATGATACATGCTAATTTGTATATGAGGAGACAGGGTCACAAGCATCTTCTGACTTTTCAATGGTATCTGAGAGCCTTTCAGGTAAAATCAGCAGTAATTTCAAAGTTCCTGGTGGACTTGACATAATCAGCAAAATGTTTGGACTATCTGAGGTACTAAAAACCTTCCATCTGTACAGACTTGATGCTCACTATCTTTCACTAGTGGAATATGCTTCGGAATTTCAAGATGTGTAGTGTGATTTATGCTCTGCAAAAGTTATAGGGGTATTCACTAGTCAACAACAATTTATTGTACTCCCATATGGAAAAATAAAACTTGGAAAGAGATAAGAGAAGGATGATCTCAGAATGGGGCCTATTAGAAGATAAAGATCATGATTCCCCATCCTCCTCCCAGGAGATTTCATTCAGACCAGCATTTTGGAGATAACTCACAGAATATGCACAAAATTAGGGCCAGCCCCATTGAAGGAGAGGAAGAGGGAATTGGAGTTATATCCCTGGAGTAAAATTCAATCACTCTGGACTTGTATAGCTACATTGTACGTGGCAGCCCCAGCCATCATTGATCCCAGCAGGAAGGGGAGGATGAGTATTTCAGAGCAAAAGGGGAAAGAAATCAAATCCAGATAGAACAAGATCACACATTTCAATTTACATCTGTATCATCTTTGAAGTTGTGGTTGCAATTATTGAACGGAGATGACTGGAAATGTCTTTCATACCAAAATGTCTTGGTTGCACTGAGTTTCTCTTTTAGCATGTCAAATCAATTAGCTGGTGTTCGGACAATGCTTTGAAAAGAGGAAGCAAGATATTACGTACACACACATGCACATGTGTAGCCCCACAACCTTCTGTGCAATTAGTGCTTGTAAGGAATGGAAATTGATGTTTTAACTAGAAGAAGAATCATACAGAACAGACATTTAAGGCTTAAGTTACTTTGCAGATTTTATTAAACTTAACAGAACAAAGAAATCAAGTCACTTGAAAAAAACTAACAAAGGGATGAGCGCAATATACTGAAAAATAAAGGATTTTAAAAGTTTTCACTTTAAACCAAGTTTAAGACTGTACAGGTACCAAACTAAATCTGCATCTCACTACAGGCTTACAGGCACTGGAAAGTAATATTTCTGTACTTTATTTCATCATTCCATTGCATAATAGCAATTTACAAGTCTGGCAGTACCAAGACAAGTGTAGCATTTTGCTTTACTTACCATGTCATATTAAAAAATAAATGGCAGTGTGAATAACTATTAATCCATATGTCAACACATGTCAATTAATGAAACAAGAAATATGTAACAGTTCTTGATAACACCTACACAGCTATGTCTTTTTTACCTCTCTGTTGTCTCCAGTTTCATTGCCATTCACATCTGGCTTTGTAAGTCTCAGAATTTAACTAGGTGAAAATTATGGAGAAATTTAAAAGAATAAGATAATGTAGTGCCAAATTGATACAAAATACCCTACGATTCAAGAAGATTAGGCAGATCTTCGAAATCTTTTGCATTCAAGGAGCTCTGGTTGGCACATTTTAATATCTTCTGTTGTAGATTTAAAATAAACCCTTGCTCCAGTGTTATTCTGGTTTTCCATAATGCTCCATCCACTGGACTCTACAAAGCTACTTCTGTCAGTGCAAACACCTATCTAGAAGGAAATCTCTTGTCTCTTATGACAAATCACTCTAGGCTGATGAATATAAATACATAATTCAGATCTCAATCAGAAAAAAAGTATTACCTTGGAGCAATATTTCTGCATTTTGCTAATTTGATGACATAATGGCAAATTGTACTAAAGATACTCAGACAATGTGCCCACATAGGTGCTTTAGTTTGGCTCAGGAGGACACTTCCCAGTACATCCCAACACTACTTATGTTTCACATCACAGAGCAGTCTCAGAGAGCACACACTGTATTCCCTAGACGAAACAAAACAAGAAGGTGTGCTCCAGCTGTTAATGAGCTCCCAGGCAGTGGGACCAGGCTAAATCTATCCAGAACCAGCCCCCCAGCACTATGTACACACCTCATACAGCAGACACACAGCACCATTTATCTGTTTATCAGCTCCTGCTAGGCACCACTACTAGCTAATGTGGAAAGCCCCAGGGCATTACTTTAGTTCGTCTCACTTTCCCATCCTTCTATAATTCATATTTTATTAATTTAGATTTTCAAAGAGCCTAGGATCCTCAGTGGAATCCTAGGACACAACTGCATTAACTACCAATGCACAAAACAAGAGCTTCTCCCTAGAGTGCTTCTAACAAGCTAAATAGAAAACATGGAATTAGATGGAGATGGACAGACCAGTGACCGTGAAGTGACAGTGCAATAACATGAGTCAAACAGGGCTGATCAGAGAAACAAGACACCTTCTTAGTACTGAAAATCAGACAGATTACGGAGATTAGGCCAAGAAAAACTCTGAGAACAAATGAAAAACTGCATATGATGTGACAGAGAAGGTGCAGCAGAGAGGACAGAAAGAGGGGTCAAATTTTTGCCTTAGAAAAATTCATTTTATAGCACTAGTTTAGATGGATACACATAATCCAAAGCTAAAAAAAAACCCCAACACTGTACCCAAAATGCTATCAATGTTCTGCATGACCTGAACTAAGGCACAAACCTTTGCCACATGATAACAATTCCTTCTTCTATCCAGAATCACTTCAGACATGGAAACATCCCCTTTAACACTTCCATTACCACACATATTCCATGTCAACAGTGGAAGCATAATCTTAAAATAAAAATAGAAATATCCCTTTTCACTCAACATACTTGGACAGTGCTGTTTTCAGCTCGAGAAGTTGTGTGACATAATGGGACCTGTGAATGCTCAAACAAAAAAGACTATGTAGCAGACAAGTGAAAGAGGATATTCATAGTGCTGTTATCACCACAGTGATTTAGAAGGCATGAATTTAATGTACCAGCTGTTCCATTTACTTTCCCTGCTTTCAACACAGCACACATAAGTGAGGACACTGGGTATCTGTCTTCTCCTGCCCGGAACAGGAACATGTCCTGATCTATGGGCAAGGGAAAACAAGAACTCTGAAGGCGCTTGGGTTTCTTCTAGTGACTGAGCCTGCCTTAAACTCACAGCTCTTCAGCAAAGGAGATCTTCAGCAAAATCAGCACTTGCTTCAAGTGCTCGGTATACTTCCAGACTCACAAAGAAGAGACTTAATACAAATAAGAATCAGGACTTTAAGTGCAAAGCACTTTACTTGGTAGAGTATTTCTCATTTTCAGTGCACGTCAATGAAAAACCATATTATCCTGTGCACTTTCAGCACAGGAACATTTTTCAAATGGCCAGACATCTGCCAAAAGGAAGTAACATCATTCACCATTTTGTATCCAGGCAGTATATATGGTCCATCTTTTACACCTACAGAAGCAGATCATCAGCCTTATCAAATCAGGTTTATTGCATTGATTTTTGTTTTTCACTTCATGGGAAGAACTACTGAATTTAATTCATGAGTTAAGAATGAAATTCAAGTGTGTCCTGCAGACAGAGTTTTGCTGCAGCTTGTATCAGGATGCACACTTAGACATCAGTTCCCTGGGTGGTCCCAGAACGAGTCTCTGCAGAGGTGGCATAAGGGGCCAAACTGAGACATGGTGATCGAGCTCTCTGCCAGCCTCATAGCAAAGCCTTTGCCTAATTCCTGCAGAAGTTGTCCAGGTGGGAATTTGGGGCAATCCCAGAGATTTCACACACAACTCCTGCTGTGTTTGGGCCATTCTATTGGCACTACTTGTGCACTGCAATGTGTTTGCATTTAGGCTGGAAAATCTGGCCAGGCTGAGAACCCCTCCAGGCAGCTCCTGCTGTAGAATTAACTGAAGTGTACACAGATATTTTTAAGTAGTCAATAGAAACCATTGCTGTAGGTGCAGAAAGGATCATGTAGGGCAGTCATTTGTACATACCCAAGACAGAATTTTTAAGGACTTTACTATAATCTATAGTACTGTCTCATGCCTGCAATGAAGTGGTACACAGACCTCATAGCTTCCTCACAAGGGGAAGTGGAAGGACAGGGAACAATCTCTGCTCTCTGATGACCAGCGATAGGGCCAGAGGGAACAGCATGAAGCTGTGTCAGGGCAGGTTTAGGTTAGATGTTAGAAAAAGGTTCTTAAGCCAGAGGGTGTTTGGGCACTAGAACAGGCTCCCTAGGGAAGTGGTCACAGCACCAGACCTGACAGAGCTCAAGGAGAGTTTGGACAACGCTCTCAGACACCTGGTGTAATTCTTGGGGTTGTCCTGTTCAGTGCCAGGAGCTGGACTTTGATGATCCTTGTGGGTCCCTCCCGACTCAGGATATTCTACGATTCTATGTAGGATCACAGCCCAGAAACGTCACATGAGCAGAGCAGAAGAGAGGTTCATGGAATTTCACTTTGTCTAGCTGAAGATGCCTTTGCAAGGACCCTCTCAGCTGAGAGTCCCATCATCATCTAGGCAGTGGCTGGCCTTCCTGTTTGTCATGGTTTAGGACTGGTATTCCCCGACTTAGTCTTCCCACTGAAATCCCCCCCAGACCATGCACCGCTGGCTCACTCCCCCTCGCTCACTCCCCCACCCCGTCCCCCTGCAGCAGGATGGAGGGAATTGGAGGCACAAAAGGGTTGAGATAAGAACAATTTCCTCAGAAACAGCAATGAAGTACGAAAAAGCACAGTAACAAGTGTATTAATAACAGAGGGTACAAGACAGGCGAAGGACTCGCAGGCGATGGCTCAGCACGCGGCCCCAGCGCTGTCTGTGCGCACACACCGCGCCCCACTGATCGGGGCTGGGACACAGGGGACCCCCGGCCCCTCCGCAGGACCTGAGGTGGTACAGAATAACCCCAGGGTCCTGTGTGCCCTTCCCGGCTGCTGCAAAAGTTAACCCTGTCCTGGCCGGAACCAGGACACTGTTCAACAGATTTAACTTCTTGGATGAGTGCAAAGACCCCAGTAAATTAGTTTAGCAAATGCTTTGTCCATGGGTGTCTGTGTAACAACTCAGTCATTCTGGTTGTGCCTACTGCCATCCTGCCAGCTCCAGAGATTCACAGGAAGGACTACTTTCCCTGGCCTTGTGCTTTGCACAGTCAGACTCTACAAGGCGTCTCTGCAACATGGCAAAAAAAAGCTCTTTAGCTCTAGTTCTGTGTTTTGGACAAAGACGATTATTGATTTTACTGATATCTGATGAAAGTGTACATCTACTTCCTGTATTCATTCTGAATGAAAAGGTACAAGGCTAATGAGCAAGTTTCACCCAGTTCCATTACACCACTTCAATGAAAAGTCCAATAGAGAATTTCTCGGCCAAAGTCCAATTAACATTATGCTGGTTTACATCACTGTATTATTCTGATAGACAAAGGATAATGCATTGAGTTTTAATGAGTAATCCTGAATTTCTTTGGCAGCTTTAGGCAGAATGTATGAAAGGTGTTTGTTGTAAATATTAGGATCACTATGTTATTCAGGTTAGATATAGATGAATTCATTACTCTATTGTACAGGACATGATTGTCCAAAGCAGTATTTTAACTAAACTAATGCAGTAAGAGCCAGTTTGCCTGTGGAATTTGCTTGCAAAGCAACAGAGTAAAAGGAATTCTTTTGTGAAGTTGCCTGTGTATGGGAGGATTAGGTTCACTGCACTCATCTCTGCAGCAGTTAGAGGCTCCCTGTCCAAAAATCCATCCTTCTCCAAAGCTCCCACTAGCTCTCAGAGTCCAAAGAATATAAAGCTTTCCCAGAAATGTATTTTGGCCATCACACGTGTTAATTACAGCAGTAGTTTCACAGTTAATAGCTGTATGTCTATTGTCCTGGCAACTCCCATCAATAGCTCAGTGGTTTCAGTTTTGTGTTACACAGTCCAGCAAGAGAAATCACTAACTTTTAAGTGCTAGTGTCATTTTCAAAACAAACAAACAAAACCCCCCAACAAACAAACAAACCAGAAAAAATAACCCACAAGTTTCTCTAACGCTAAGGCTTAAAGCACAAGCAAATGAAAACACAATATAAAAACATGATATAACTAGCACGGAAATATCACACCACTGGCTGTATTCCTTCTCAAGTGGAGTTCACAAAACATTTATTTACCATCTGACATAAAAATGACAGGCTTGATTTTTTTCTCTTAGAAGCCACTGTCTAATTTTAAATCTATTACTCACTATGTTATTTTACATTTTAGAGAGTACTCACACAAAAATAAAGCAGCCAATTAATAAGATGCTACATAACCTTTTCCTGATGTCTCTAGATAGCATATGTATTTGAGCACTGTGCATCTATTATAGGAGGTGAAAACCCATGTACCTCCAGAAGATTCATTCCTTTATCAGTGTAAAGTTGCAAACATTTCAAATAAAAAAAAAAAGAAAGTAAAAACAACTGGGATGTGGTAGAAATGAAGGAACCAAAAAAAATACCTTAATCTCTGTCCCATGGAAAAGACAGAAAAGATATCAGCACAACTGCCACCACCACCCACGTACTAAGGGAGTGTACATACTTTTGTAACAATACCACTAATCACTGGAACAGCCAGTGAACCAACAATAGTGTAATTAATAACAGATGATCACACAAAACAACTATCACAAACAAACAAAAACTCCAGGGTGCTTGATACATGTAGCTTAAAAAGAAGCTTTAGAATAACTACTAACATGCCACAATTTGTTCACCATTGAATTTTTAAACCTTAAAAGTTTGCAAGTACTAAGCCAAAATATAATCTAAGAAAAGAGTCACCTGCTCTTTCTTCTTACATCTCTGTAGGATGTAATTTTCCCTCCTCGAAGAGCTAGCCAATTTTTTAATTATAAACTTATGCATTCTGCTATATGATAAAACCAGGATCTTCCACAGCATTTATTGAAAGCATAAATATCTGACCAAATAGCAGGTTTACAAAGGAATTCACACTGGATTTAAATTCGCAGCAGATTCAAAATACTAACTTTCTTCAATTTCTCCTGTTTTCCCCAAGGGTGCTATCTTCACTGGACCATGCCCTGTTCCACTGTCCTTATGTTACTGTCATCTCTGGTTTGGACCAGAAATTTCATCTTGAAAACAAACACCTTTTCTCCCAAAATCACGCCTAATATTGGTCTATTCCCACACACAGAGAGGGGAAAAAAAAGGAAAAGAGTATTGACTTTATTGATTTCACATTGCAAAGCAATTTCCTCAGAAAAATCTGACTAGTTCCTAGAATTAGTTCACAGCAGGTGATAAAATAGCATCATCATCATTAACTCAGGGTCTTCCTCTGGGCTTAGCAAGCAGCCTGGCAGAAGCAAACTCTTTCATAACTAAGCTATAAATCATCAAGGCAGGCAGCTTGGTAATTGTTTACAGCTGGCCATGGAATAGCTATTGCTCTGAAGAAATAGCAATTTTGTATTACTAGAGAAACAAGCAGAAGGGATTTTTTTTTCTAGACATAAGACATACACACAATATGACCCTCCGTGACTTTACAACAGTTTAATATTGGCCTAACTGCTTATGTCAGCTAACTGACAGTGATATCAAACTGGTGTGCTCAAATAAGGAATGACTCAATGGAAAATTTGACACTAAATATGGGAAAAATTATATGTCTTATAATAATAAATCAGCAAGCTAAAGAGTGGCATACAGTAGGTAAGAGAGATTATATAGGCTCTACCTTCACTCCATTACTGGTGTCCACCTGGAAACCATATGATTATTTTCTACAGTCAGATATAGAAGGCAGAAAGGAGGACCTCTTCCATTCTCTGCACCAGGACACTATGTTTTCTTGTCACTGATGGCCACTTCCAAGCCACAGTGTTGACATTGTCATTCTGGCCATCGTAACAGAGGATGACAGCACAGTAATGAGTCTGAAACACAGACAAACCTGCTTATGGTGCAATTCAAAGCATCACTCAGGTCCTGGTGGCCAGATGTCCCTGCATGGTCCTCATTTCTCCAGCCCAGGGGTATGCATCTCCTCTTTAAAGGTTCTTCGCACTCCTTCATGCTCCATGACTGTTTATTGCAAGTGAAGGTTCAGAAGTGCTGTCCTGGAAAGCCAGACATATTCAGTGTGTATCCTTGAAGTCCATTTCTCGGCTGTCGCACTCCTTCACTGCATGGGAAGTAAGAAATTAACAGCTCTCAGCAGCCAAACTATAAACTTTAAGGAGCTCATCAACCACTCCACCAACTCTTACCTTCTCTCCAAACACAGGTCAAGGTCCTGTGCCAAAAGTTCCCTTTGCAATGCAGTGTCATTTAAGTAAGAGAGAGAGGGAGCACTGCAGATGGCACCATATTTATCAGTGTCCAGAACATGGTATCTGCACAAAAGGCTGCAAAACAGCACATGAAACAGCTACAGCAAACCTTCTGTCTAATGGCACCTTCATGTCATTTTAAAAGACTGTAGGCAGATACTTCACTGGTAGCTGAAAGATCACTTTCCTGGTTCAGTGCAGAAACTGACACAATTTCACATTTTACACAAAGATGAAACTCAGATATGTTGCCCATTTGCAATGATTCAGAAGTCACTGCAAATGACACCAATGGAAAGCACTTAGATGTGCATGTTCAGGCTTGTCATATACAAAATAATCTGATAAAAGTTTGCATTTACAGCAAGAGAGTTATCTAGGTCACATAACTTCATAGTATTTTGTGCTACATGTGAAGGAATTACTATTTCTCAGCTGACCTGTAGTAACTTGTTTAGATCATGGTAACTTGATCATTCATCCGGATCTTTACATAGCAAAAGAAGTATACAAAAGGCTTGTAATCCATGCTGGTATAAACATGTGAAAAAACTACAGAAGTCTCTAATGCAAACATTCAGGACCTTCACTGAAATTTTACTCACTCTCCCATTGTTCTCCAAGCAGAAGCCTTGAAATGACTGCATCAGGATGAAATTAGGAATTTGGAATTCATACAGTAAGCTTCTCAGGGAAAAAAATGAGATGACAAGAGAGATGGATAAGATCCAGTGCTATTAGACAGTAAAATAGAATCGGCAAACATATAGCTCTGTAAAATAAACATTAAGAGTGCCTGCAAACACATGTAGCCAAATTAGACCCATTGGCTCAGCAATGAGGGAAGTTTAATACAGATAAATTATCCTTTTAGAAGACAGACTTCAGTAAACATATATTTACAATGAGTTCAAAATTCAGTTAAACAAAGTAAAAATTAAACAAACAAAAAACCACACTGCTATTCACTCAGGCATGCTGTGCAGAGCTGAAAAGATGCCTATTTTGGAGATTATCTGAATGGTGTCAGTGTAAGCAGTGTGCCATGTTCTAGAACAGATCCTATTGCTCCTCAGTTCCTACTGCTTTCCAGATGTTCCCCTGACTGCTGCTTCTGTCAAGCTCCAAGGTAACACTCTCTGCACTCCGTCTTGTGTGCAGCACCATGAACATCACCCCAAGTGCCCCTTTCACACTGCTTCCTGCCCAGCTCATCCTGATTGGCTCAGCTAACAGGGCAGTGGGCTGTAAGCTGGTAGGTATTTTAGAGTTGTCTGGAGTATTTATGTGTGGCAATGCACTGGGCCATATCACTCAGGTGTCACAACTCACCTCAAGATGCAGGTCCATCCCTGTCTCTAATGAGCTCTTTGCCTGAACAAGGCTGATTGTAGGTGGTAATGTCCAAGCAGAGAAGCTGACATGAAAGTATGAAAAAGTGACCTACTTTTAAGTTGACTTCTTTCTTTAGCTTTGTAACAGAAGTGAAAATGCCAAGTTATCAAATAGAACGGACATATTTTAACAGCAAGGAAAATTAACACCTGGTACAACATAAAAAGTTTACTGGTTATTCCTTCCCATGTGTGACTTTTTTAAATGTAGGTTTTCGTAAGGGGTAGGCAAGAATTCAAAGGAGGTTTCATTCAGAATGGGCCTGGACCCTGCTGTCCTCACTGGTGCTTGTGGGTCCTCCTGGACATCAAATTTAGCAAGTTGCTTAACATATTAAATGGCAGAAGCCCCAAGACTGTGGCTTGAGTATGGTGTCAGAAGGGCAGGAACGTGGTCTAGAGAAGGGTAACATGAAGTTCCTAGGCACTCCCAGTAGAAAGGTAGGTGGGGTCAGGCTGACTGCTGACAGGGGAATTGACATGAGGAAATATTTCTTTGATCCCCAAAACTTCATCCACAAGTTCAAGCCTTTAATCCAGTCCTTCCAGCTGCTCACATCACTCTGGCATTTGAGAGAAAGTTTTTGCTTTTCTAGGGATGTTACAAAGTTAGCCTTCTCTCCTCCTTTCCTAGTTTCCTCTCCTTTTTGTTTTAATTTAAAGTTCCACTTTGAGATATTGTTTTCTCCAGGACAACCCACCACTCCATCTGGGTGCACTGTTTGACTGGATTTCAAAATAAAACATACTGGGCTGGAAATGAATTCCAGGCTCTCCAAGAATCAGGTGGCTCCAGCACATTCAGGGGACAGTGGCTAGGACTGTCAGCAGAAGCATCCGTGTGTCTTCCTTGGGGGGAGTGCAGCTGCAAAGCAGAACACAAAACCAAAAACACCAATAATAAGAGCTTCCCTGTCAGCCAGTTGAGTAATAGGAACATTTCCACAGCACACAGGACACTCCATTCTTATTCAAGGTGTCCAAGAATCATGATATTCAACAGGTCTCTGTAATTACTCTGTAATACCTTTGCTGCTTGGTGTCATTTAAAAGAAAAACCAGTAGACTTTTGCTGTTAGAATTAAAAACATGCCTTAAAAGTGTGGGGAAATTGTACCTTTTTCTGTAAAATGCAAAGACCCTGAAAGCCAACCTCTGAAAGGTACAAGCAGGTCGTTTTTTAGTTAAAATTAACTCAGATACCTTGAGGAGTCTTTAAGGAACTTCTCGGTCACTGAGGGGAATCATGTAGTGAAGAACAACACAAGTGACCAGCATTTGGTCTTGAAGTCTTAGGCATAGGAAGCCTAGGTAAAACTTCTCTTTTCTTAGCCCTGAACCTTGCCACTCTTGCCAGCAGAAGGATTGTTTCCAGACTTGCCACAGGACAGCTCCTGTCCCCAGAGACTTCATATCAGACCTAGAAGTCCTTCCAAACTAAATATCATGTAGTGAAGAACAACACAAGTGACCAGCATTTGGTCTTGAAGTCTTAGGCATAGGAAGCCTAGGTAAAACTTCTCTTTTCTTAGCCCTGAACCTTGCCACTCTTGCCAGCAGAAGGATTGTTTCCAGACTTGCCACAGGACAGCTCCTGTCCCCAGAGACTTCATATCAGACCTAGAAGTCCTTCCAAACTAAATCCATACTGGAGTTTGAATAGCCTGATTTTTTTTTTTTTTTTGTTTTTTTTTTTACCAAATATTTCACATTTGCACTGATGCTTCTTTGTCCTTGCTTTTTTTTTTCCTGGGAGCATCTTGCTGCCCCTTTTACTTTCTTGAGGAATTTTGGGGAAAATATGTATGCTCTGCTGTTTGTTTAATTTCCCAAGGCAGAGTAACTCCAAGAAGGCATTCTCTTGTCCTGCTTCCTTCTTGATCTTCACAAAGCTGGCCAGAAAAATCCCCAAGTACACAGATTCACCTGGAACCACTGCATGGGCCAGTACTTCATTCTCCAATGACAGTAGTCAGTAAACACTCATATAAATCAAATTATTTTTCCTCTAAAGCATCTGAAAGTCCTATGATCTATTCACCAGTCTATAATTTCATATAGATTTCATTATTTCTTCCATGAGAAAAAAGTTGCTGTCATAATTCCTGTAATTCCCAGTGAAGATCATCAGTAAGTCAACACAACTCATGAAAACATACATGTTGATAAAATCATTGAGCTAACCAGGCTGTCAGCTTTTTCTGCCTAGATAAAAAAGAGATTTCTCTCTCTGCCTCCTCATAAAGAAGTTTGGTTCATCTGGTATCATAAAGTACAGGGTAAAGCCACAACAATTATGAGAATAAACAGTAGATCCAAAGGACTTAGTGCTGTGTTTTGACTACCCTGCGTATTGTCAACAACAAAGCAAGTTCTGAAAGCATCAATTCTTTCATTGTGTCATTAGCAAAACTAATATTTAATGACTATCATAGGACTGTCTGCTATTGTGCTATATTCTGTTCTGTGCAGTCGCACTAAAAATATTTAAAACTAGATGTCTGTGGATTCAATTCCTTTGTGAGGTATTTCAATGAGAATATTGAAATGTTTACTGTTCATACTATATTCTTTATGTTGTTAATAGAATAATAGCACATATTCAGGCTCCCATGAGCTACATCTGTCCCTAAACTCCATTGATATCTCTCTGTCCTTTGGTTGCAGTGACAGAACTGTACAATGAATTATTTGGATGGAGAATTCAAGCAAGTTAGCCTACCCCGTAAGTTTGAAGCACACAAGATAAAAACAAGACTGCAGCACAAATGTTTGTTCAGCTCCCATGGTTTTTAAAAACATTGACCTAAAAATGAGGCGTTTGCACTGGAAACGGCAGCCAAACTCCACAACAGAACACATCATATGCAGCGATCAGCCTGCGCACTGCTTTCCGTGAGGTCACAACTGCAGGCTGGGGGAGCCAACATCTGTGATGCAAGATAGATCCCTTGGAACACAAATGGCTTTGGCGTATTTTAGGAAGAGAGAGACATCTCCTGGACAAACTGGAAATTTGCTATTTGCTCCTCCGTATGCTTAATAACACATGAAGAAAGTTACAATTATCTGCAATATAGTTGCATGCTAGATAAGAGGAATTCTCCTGGTTCCATATTTTACCATTTCAAATTAATTTCAAGATGCTTAGTATTTGATATCAAGGGGAAAATAACAGTGTGTCTAGAAAGAAAAGGAAAACGAGTTTTAGAATCACATATGGATCCTTGGAAGGAAACACTTGGTCTATGCCCTGTCTGACTTGCATTGTCTCACAGCCAGCATTTCTGCAAAGCGTGAGGGGAATAATAATGTTGGGTCTGGAGATGACCAAGGAACAACAGTAAGAAGCTATACAGCTGCGTGTGGCAATTTCTTCAGCATTTCCAGAGATTTACATTGGGGGGAAAAATGAACAGGCAAAGACAGATCAACAACAAATGCAAAGACATTGCTAATCCGCTGTGAATACCAAGGACTTGGCCCCAGACTCCTCCCACCAGGGTTTAGATAGAATTGAGTTGTTTCACTTAAGGACCCTCAAAATTCAATCTATCACTGTAGGCAAAGGAAACAAGGAGGCAAAACAGCCTATGTACTAACATTGTTTGAGGTTGAGGTTGATCTTAATGTTGATTTATATTGCCAGGTAATATCATTCCTTCAGCTCAGAAACCATTCCATAAAGCCAATGATTAGATAAAATTGCAATTATACTAATGCAGACATGCAAGACAATTCATATAACTCATCAGACCTGAGTGAATCTGGATTGTAGATGCAACTGTGTGCAGTGAGTCCAGAATATTATAGTGGGAATAATTTAATAAGTAACAGCTTATATTTCCAAGTGCTTTCAAATTCATGTGCACTTCCAGATTGCTTTGAAATTTTCTGTCCCTCATCAATGTTCCAATCAGCCTGCACGGCCTTGATTCATTCCCTTTTTTTTCAATGACTTTCCAAGATGCATTATCTGCTCAACACATTGGACGTGTTTCTCACTTGTGACTCAGATCTCTCCAGTTTAGTCACCCACTATGCTTTAATATTGGCATTCACTTCCACTCGTCAAAAGAACACTGGAAAAGTCACAAATGCATTGGTTGGAGATAATTTTCTAGTACCTCTTGATACAAGTTGATGCAACAAAATAAAGGCAGTTTGCAACCAGACTGTTTTCAAGGTGGTGCATTGCAGACTCTGAAAATTATCGCTGTGTGCAGTGCAATCTCTACTCTGCTTGTATCAGCATCCTTGGAAATTCTGCTCCTGAGTACTCACGTGGTGGTACACTCAAGCAAGGGACTTTGGCCACCGCCTGCTGCCTGGGTGTGACCCAGGCTCCTTCCAGCCATATATGCAAAACCAGGCTTCATCATAGCCATGCCATGCTGGAGAACACAGATAAGACACACAGTCCTTTTAATATGCTCTTGGTCCCACTGATTCTGTTACCTTTCTGACATTAGTGAACAGGTTGCTGGGATTTAGGATAATTTTACAGAATCACAGAATCACCAAATGGTCGAGGTCAGAAATGACTTCTTGGAATTCATCAAGTCCAACCCATTGCTCAAGCAGTACAATTTAAATCAAGTTGCACAGGACCGTGTCCAGATGGCTGCTGAGATTCTCTGAGGATGGAGACTTTTACTGGTTCCATTTACCAGTTTTGAAATGAGAGCTTGTTTTATCAAGGATTGTTTCCATGTTTATGATCTCAAGAATCTCTGCACCAGTACAGCTGAGAGGGCAGCTAGTTGCAACAGTAAGAGTGTATAGACAGTAGGTTGGAACTTTTAGAGCCAGCTTTGTCTCCAGGGTGTTATTTAACTACACCATGAGGCTGAATGGGAGCCAAGTTCCTGAAAACAACAAATACACCCTCCCTCCATGTACAGAGGTGGAGATATGCAGAGAAGAATGTATATATAGGAGTCTACACTATGCATTCAGCCTGTTGGTACTGCAGGCTGTCCCCCTAAAGTATTTCTAGAGATAAGACAGATGGGAGCATCTTGGAAGGGAGGGAACAAACCTCGGAAAGGACTATCCTTTGAGAGCAGTGGCTGGAATGAGCAAGCACCAAGAAGTCTCTCCTCAGTATGCCTTATATCTTCTTCCCTGATCAGTCTCAGAGTCCTCCTGAAAGAACTGGTAGGGAGCAAGAGTGGGATATCTCAGCATCCAGTCCCAGCACTTCCCCTTTGTTGCTGATTCCATCAAAAAGACTAGCTTGCCTTGCAACCTCTGTCATATAAAACATGAAGCAAGGACTCCTTCTTCCATGAATCACAGCAAATTCTTTTGACCCCTCAACCCCTTCCAGTTTTTGCAATTTTCCAGGATGCTCTTTCAATGCAATTAACATCTGTTTAATACCGAGAGCAAGGTAGATGTATCTTTGGTGCACAGAGTATCTAGGAGGTTTATGTATACTTTATTGTGAGAAAAACCCAAAAGACTGATTCCAAGGGCATGCAGAGCTGAGACCATACAGCAGAGCAATTGTACTGTTACTCTACCTTTTAGATTTATTTTTTTCCATGAGCTTGACATCATTACCTGGCAGAGCATAAGGAAGTACTAGGCCAGTGTAACCCCTGACAAAGTGATATAACAGTTGTTAATGACTCTAGAAGAGGGCTGGATCATCAGGCTTGGATTCTGCTAAATTCTCCAGGCCTGACCCTTCTTCTGCAACCATGCACAGGTTGACTGCTGACTAGCCAAATATATTTGGTCTTCATGGATATTTCTTTATTGCTAGAGCATAATCCATCGTTTAGGCAGACAGTGAGGGACAGTTCTTTATGGGCACAAGCAATATACTTATCTTACAGAACAGAGTATGCTACCTATTGCCAGAGCTTCTTGCCTTCCACTTTAGCACACCTCCAACACTTCCCAAAGTCAAGATTCATCTTTCTGCAGTGCTCCTTTTCCTTCTGTTGTAGAGCTTCCCATGCCCACTAGTTCTTGCAGAAATCTTCCTGGACCATTCTTGTTGCTGTTACTTATCAATCAACAAATTTAAGTAAAAAGGTCCCAGATACTGCTCACTTCTTACCTCTCTTCCTAGGATTTCAGTCCTTTTAGATCTGTTCAGTAGTAACAGCCCTTAATGGCAGTTTTGCTAACTGCAGTTAATTGCCATTTTGGGGTTCTTCTGCTAGACGAAATGTGAAGGATATCGTAGTGATGCATGTGGTTTGCTTTCTCGCATAACCATTTATCACCTGCACTAAATGACCTTTTAGATTGTTTTATTCTTCTTGGCTTATAAGAAGTTGCTGCAGTTTCCAGATTTTATGTCTCTATGTGCCATTAAATGTCATGCTGGCTTTTTGCTTATCTGCCTAATAATGATGGATTAAGGTAGCGAAGCCTCATTGTGAATTAATGCATTTGCCGTATTGGCTTGTAATTTTTAACAGGTCTGTAAATGGAACAATCTTGGTTTTCAAGACTTTATAAGTGACAGGATATTTTTAAACATTATGTAGTCTATGAGATAGTATGCATGTAAGTTTGACAAAGCCATTATATTGGACTGAAAAATTTTCCAGATCTCCTGCTTTTGAAATAGTCAAATCCTTTTCTTCTCTCTGGGAATATACAATAAAACTTCATGTTCTGAAGAACTTGGCAGTGATTTCAGAGTCAAGTTGCTGTCAGTGGTCAAGAAGGAAATTTGGTATTGCACAGGATGGAGAGCAATAAGCTCTTTCCTCAAAGTGCTGTCAGATCTCATCTAAATGTAACAGAAGTTTTGTCATTGCAGTTCTGACCACCTATGAATACTGGTCTCATAACTATTTTTGCAAGGAGACATGTTAATCTCAGTGTGTGGATGTGACCCCATTCTCTCATTCAGGTTTGTGCACTGGACCGACTAGCTCTCTGTACAGCATGGCACAACTTGGCACACTCAGTACTGCACTAAGCAGACAGGTTAGGCATTATAAATGCTGTGTATTTTAATCTATTTTCCATGTAAGCTTCTTTGCCCAAGTGTTCTCTTGGAGGGTAGGTAGACTGCTAATTATCTTTAAATTCAGTGTTTTCGATTTCCCACTAGTTTTCTCATGAACATACACCTAGAGCCAGCAGTCATTAGGTTTGACCTGACAAGGACAAGAGTAGGCTCACTAAGCCAGGCTTGCTACCACCACCCAGTGAGAGATGGGCTGTATAACGTGGTGGCTGTTTTTGCAGGCAGAGGCTGGTGATACTCCAGAGGCACTGCCATCGTTTCTGTCATCCACCCAGCAGCAGCAAGAACAGCAACAGCTATTAGACCCTCATCTCTCCCTGGCAGGATTGGCTGGGCTCAGCCTCTTGTTCTGTTAAATTCAGGATTCTGAAGCCAGCTTCATTCTCCCCATAGACAAGCCCTGACTCATTATGTGTAATTGAAACCATTCTAAGGACTATAGCACTGCAATGAGAAGTAGCATGAACTATTTTACCAGTCACATTGAATACACTTTTCTGAAGTGCTCCCCCCAGCAATTTTGCAATGATGTTTGCTCTATCTGAGCTGATTCTTGGGGACAGGTTGTACCCAAGGCTTGGACATTTGGCTCATTAATTTCATATCATGAAAAAAATATCATATCACATATCATAGAAAGAGAAAATCCCTGTCAAACCTTCTTTCAAGTCCATCACTTAAGACCTTGAGACCTAGCACTTTCCCTCTAGGACCAGAAAAATCCCACCAGAGTTGATGTCACACTGAATTGATAAATGGCATATTCAATCATGCAGCTACAGACTTGTCACTGAAGCCTTCCTATCTCTGGGTAAATCTCTGCAACAGCTTCTTTAATTCTGCCTCATTGCAGTGAAATTTGCTTTCCAAGCTGTGCTTAATTTCTAATGGCTCTTCTTTGCTTAGTGTTAGATACAAAGGATAAAGAATAATGGACACCATGAAGGAATACTGCCCAAATCCTGTTTGGGCCAAGCACGATCTGAGAATTTGACAGGTTTTCTGGTAGATGTTAAGTACTCCTAATCATTGAAAACTCATAGAAACTGAAGTAACAGTTTTCTACTTACAAAACGCTCTCAGGAGGCAGTGAAGACCAGTGTCCATATCTGTGTGTCAGTCAGTGGCTCTCCGTAGTGCATCTCCAATGTCAGTGTGAACTGGCTATTTCACAGCTGCAGAACTGTGCTCATGCAACAGCCCAGATGTGCGCTCATATTTCCCCAGCAACTGTGCCACAGGCAGTCTTGAATTTGAGGCACAATGTATCAAGAGCTTATTTCTGAAATAGAAAAGTCTTAGTTATTTCATATAACTTAACAGTACCTTTGAGCAGAGGTTTCTAGATACCCTTGACAAAACAAATAAAATCATGTGATGAAATATTGAAGAACAAATAGGGTAGAAAGAAAAAGATAAATGATCACAACCTTGAAATTGATACACAGAAATAATGCCAAACTATAATCAATACATGATCAGGAGTAGGAAACAAAAACATATTTGTTTGTGCATTTGACATGTTTCCACATACACTTATCTCTATGTTGTACATAAAGGGACCCATGATACCCAAGCCATGGAAGAACCAAGAGTACAGTAGTTCTAAAAGCATGCACTGAGAATAATATTGCAGAGTTGTATTTGTTTCTATACTATGTTCCCCAGCACTCCAGGGTTTTGACTGGTGTTCTAGTTCAGTTGAATGCTATATCCACACTTAGCCAAAGCAAATAAATCAAATGGGCCCAAGCTGCCTGTACAGAACCATCTGGAAGTGTCTTGAAGGTGTTCCCTTGTGGGCCTTTTTTGCTCTGGCTGTATACCACGGTATAAAGGATTACTGGGCAGATCATCTGCACTTCATGGCACGGCACTTGAATACATGCATCCTGCAGACCACACCTGACCCTGCACAAAGCTGATTTATGTCCTTTCATCTGCAGAAAATTGAGCCAAAGACTGGATAAAGTGTCTGCTAGTAATCATATCTTAACTGTATGACAAATTGCAATTACATATTCTCTTTTGATAGCCACCAGAGACAGAGATGGAGCTATTTAGAGGGATCGGGTTTCAAAAATGTTGGCACTTGTTAACAACAATATTATTGCTTACCTTCCTATGTTTGCTTCTGTCAATACAAAAGTCAAAAAATAACTTTGAACCCCCAGTAGCCTGTCTTTTTCAAGGATATTGAATATAAAGAAGCACATACTAAATCTCAGATGGAATGTAGCTCTAGCCCAGGTCCTAATCTTTTGAAGAATCAAATAGTTTTGAGATGAGAAATACCACTTTCTAACTGAGCATGAAACTGCAGGTTTGACTGCTTGATAAAATTGACTATCCAGGTGTGTCAACATTTCCTCTCTGCCCGAGGCAGGACCTATCAATTGGCTGTATCACAGCTGCCCAACTCACTTGCCTAGACAATAATACATGTCATATCTGATTTAGTCAACATTCACAGTCACATTTCAGCTTCACTGCTTTGGACAGGCAACAGAATACCTTTGCATAGAAATTAAGACTTGTAGTAATACAGCTTTGCAGTTATTTGGGTAATTTTAATACACAGTGTCAACAAAATTCTGTTGTGTACAGGACAGAAAAATAAATTTCTCATTTTCTCAGAGTTTCAACCACATTAAATTAATATTTCATGGTATACTTTTCTTATAAGGTATCTGTCACCACAGTATGTCAGTATAATTTAGGAATTATAACATAGAAATTAACTAAACTTAGATCATCTCACAAACTGCTGATTAATGCCTTCTCATTGGCAATATCAGCACCATTAGACATGACAGACATCTAATATTTTCACCAGAGCAATCTTAACCAAGTTTAGTAGAAATATTGTAAAAAAACCTCCATCCTGCCACCTGGAATTTCCCAACTAAAAATAAGACCTGAGCATGCAATAATAGGATGAATTTATAACTCATTATAAGTCAAATCTCAGTGTATTTTAGCAGCTTTCTTAAAAGGAGGAACACAGTGAAAGACTTACTCCCACTATCCCTTACAGAAAGAATGATGTCCACAGGATATCAGGATCTCTGACCACAACAGAAACCTGTAGAACAACTCTATTTACCAAATGTTAAAGAAGATGACAAAGACTGAGGTAAGTTCAATCTCAAGGTTTCTCAGAATACTTAGTTTAGAAATTTTATTTTTCTCAGAATGGTTTGGGTTGGAAGGGACCTTAAGGATCATCTAGCTCTGAACCTGCTGCCATGGGCAGGGACACTTTCCACTAGACCAGGTTGCTCAAAGCCCCATCCAACCTGGCCTTGAGCACTTTACAGGGATGAGGCATTTCTCCGGGTAACCACTTTCAGTGTCTCACTACCCTCATAATAAAGAATTTATTTCTAATATCTAATATAAACCTTCTCTCTTCTAGTTTGAAGCAATTATTCCTTATCTTAATACTACATGCCCTTGAAGAAAGTCCCTCCACATCTTTCTTGTAGGCCCTTGTAGGTACTGGAATGTGCTCTAAGTTCTCCCTGGAGTCTTCTCTTCTCCAGAGTGAACAGCCCCAACTTTCTCAGTCTGTCCTCATAGGAGAGGTGCTCCAGCCCCCTAATCATCTGCATGACCCTCATCTGGACTCATTCCAACAGGTCCATGTCCTTTCTGTGCTGGGGAGCCCAGAGCTGGATGCAGTACTCCAGGTGGAATTTCATGAGAGTGGAATAGAGGGAGACAATTACCTCTCTCAACTCACCAGCCACTCTATTTTTCTGCAGCCCAGAACACAGTTGGCTTTCTGGGCTGCAAGCACACAATGTCGGATCATGTTCAACCCAATCCACCAACACCCCCAATTCCTTCTCCTCAGGGCTGCTCTCAATCCATTCTCTGCCCAGCTTGTATTTGTAATTGGGATTGCTCCGAGACCTAGGTGCAGGACCTTGCATTTGACCTTGTTGAACTTCATGTGGTTTGCACAGGATTCACCTCTCAGACCTGCCTGGGTCCCTCTGGATGGCAGCTCTTCCCTCCAGCATGTTGACTGCACCACACATTTGCTGTCATTGACGAACCTGCTGAGGGTGCACTCAATCCCATTGTCCTTGTCACCAATAAAGACATTGAACAGTGCCAGTCCCAATACCAACCTCTGAGGGACACTACTCATCACTGGTCTCTGCTTGGACATTTAGTAGCTTCTATCTTGTTTTTAATGCTAAGTGCACAAAACTGTCTAAGGAGCAGGGACTGGAATGAAGGTGTTTCTTTGGCATGACTCTCATGCTCTTGGCAGCATTTTAGTATGAATTAAGCAAGACTGAATATCTAAGATGTTCATTTGAATTTAGATGATATCTGTGTATTTAAACTTCTTAAGGTTGAACAAAGAATAGAAGACAAGTCTTCCTCCTCTGGGATGTGCACTTCTAGGTCAGCATATCAGCGTCAGGCAGAACCCAGCATTTTAAAACAGTGAATCACTCATCTATATCCAAAACCATAATTTAGACCTCAAAGTGCAGGAAATGCATGGACCTACCCATGACAGTCTAATTGAGACACCTAATTCATAATCCAGGGGACAGACAGCCAACCTCTCTCCTGTCTGTTGGTCAGTTAAGGTATCTGCCCATCAACTGAGTCTACTGAGTATTCTTCTACTGAGTATTTTCCCACATGTGACAGCAACATAGGTGCCTAGTTGGCACTGGACAATTCTGTTGTGAAAGCAGGACAGATACAATTCAGGGAGATGTTAGTTATGCAAACAAACATTAGTAGAAAAAAAAGGTGAAAGCATGTTTGGCCCCTCCTATGCAGACCATAAGTCTAAGGTTCCTTCAACCAGAACTCACCCCTAGACCCCTGGAACACATCTCTCAAATTTGCTGTCAAGATATATGTGGCCTTTTTTATCCTCCTCATACTTCTGCTCAACATCCAAACTTGGATGCAGATGTGTTTTCATTATGTTGGACTCTTTTACATTTGCTTTCCAGCCTTTGTCTTCTTTTCTACTTTGAGTTCAGCCAAAATCCACCATAAACTACAGCATTATAAGCTGGGGAGAAGTCTTGCAGTGTAAATGTGTTGATGGCTCTGGTGACTCTATCACATTACAAATCAATTTGCTTCACTCACGGAGCTGAAACATTATAGCATCAAGTCTAAAACCACTACTGTCAAACACATCCTTGAGAGGTACATAAATTTTCTATGCACTTTTACAACATTCTTAGTCATAAAGTATTTTTTAAAAATGATAAGTACATTTTGCATCTTACATGGCACTTTGGTAAGATGCTAATTATTTGTCACAAACTCAGATTTCTGTGCCATTTTTCGTTTACAACTGCAAACCTGATCACAATCCAGCAGCAGTGGGGTTGTGACAGAGTGTTTCACTGCAGTCAATTCATTATGTCCTATTTTCCTTCAGTCCCTGTAAGGTACTTACCTACAATCTCCCACTGTTCTCTGTACACTGCCTACAAAGGCAAGGAACTCTGTTCTTAGGGATCATCTTTTTATGTTGTATTATTTTGTATTTCTTCACAATGCCTAAATTTGCTCTTTGTCCCAGACTAAGTCCTTCTCATCCCTCATTTTAATCAAGCTCCAGTGTCAGAAATTAGTGCATATAGTGCTTTTTCTGTTTCTTTGAGCTTAAGCATGTTCTGAACAAGAATTCTCATACTGTGTTTCAGAGAGTTTTGTGCCTGGTATTTCCACCTGGCGTCCTATCCAAATAGTAGGAACACCTAAGGCTGCTGGGACTGCATATATACATTTAGCCTGGAGTGGCTACGGTGCTAAGTATGAGAGCTAAACGAGCTATTTAAGATAACTGCCACCACACTCTGATACCTGGCACCTCATGAAGGCAATTAGCTTTGCTAAAACTGTGCTTTTGTTTCCCTACCATGTTACTGTAAAGGAACATGAACCTTTTGAAATACCAACAATGAAAGGTTCTAGGTCTCTCCTTGTAATCTTGTGATAAATGGGGGATGGGGGATTACTAATGACAGATTCCCAATTAATTGTTGTACCAAAATCCTTGTGTGCTTTAGAAATTCTCTTTCCACCACAGAAAATACAACAAGCTGACTGAAGTTTACTTCTCCCTCTTCCTATTTCTCTGCCAAATTTAATCTGTGTGATATGCACTGAGGCCATCTGAGAAACACTTTGCAATATTATCATATGGTAGCATGATCCCTTAGAAAAAACAGAAATGTATCTTACACTATAGTCCTTTATAATTTTCATCATATTCTTCAGAGAAAATACACATCAGTATGTTCATTCATTTCACTTTTTTTCTTCCTACACCATTTAACACAGTTAAAGGCACCATTGGTTTTTGCAGTATCTCCAGTAGGATATATATAAACTTATCACCCATGTTAATTTAAGTGATAGGAGGAAGAACTTCTTTACTGTGCATTGACCAAGCTCTGGAACACATTGCCCAGAGAGGTTGTGGATTCTCCCTCACTGGAGATATTCAGTCCTGAGCCATGTCCTCTGGGCTGGCCCTGCTTGAGCAGGGAGGTTCAACCTGATGACACATCGTGGTCCCTTCTAACCTGATTGATTCTGTGTTTCTGTGGTGAAACAGCCCTAACAAAATTTTGTTCACTTTCCAGCTATGTCTATAAAATTTCTCTATAGACAGGATTAGCAGAATTGATTTCCCTCACTTAAATCTGCCCTTTGGCTTTGGCATACACTTGCAATTTGTATCTAGGTTTTGTCAGATGAAGGGGTTGTACATATTCTGGCCCCTTATGTGAGCCTGGTATGGCCAGACTGAAAATCACATGTGAAATTATGTCTATATTCTTACCAAAAGATTGTGAAACTCTGGGCAAAGCTTTTTTCCCATCCTGTTCTGTCAGTTTGTCTGATGTTACCAAATAAAGTAAACCTGTAAAATAGAAGCTTGTATAAATTTCCAAATGAGGAAAAAAAAATCTCAAAGTGCAGGATGAATTTGAAACATCTGCAGCAAACCAAATGGGTCAGGCATAAACTGAAAGCCATAGAATGGTTTATACTATCCCATTGTTGCTGCAGAGGACTAAGAAAGCATGTCCGAGCAGCTGAGGTGAAGAAATGAGGTCACAGATCTCTGCTCATACTCTGGTGGGCTCCAGAAAGGTACTTTGCTAAGAGTCCATGTCAAACAGGAGGTCCCAGACAGGTCCCAGCGCCTGAATTGAAAGCTTAGCAGCATGTCTGCACTTGCAGGAATCACAACAAATGCACAGTTTTTTAAAAAAGCTCTGCCACAGCTGGGCAAAGAGTTAGTTGGACTGCAAATTTGTTATCCCTGCTGATAGCAGCCATTCTCAAAGCAGTGGTAGGTAGCATGTGGGATCATTCACGTCCCTCAAGTGGCCCTCAGAGCTGTTTGTGGCACAGGGGTGAAGCATCAGCTTGTTTTCAAGCTGTGGCACTTCCCACTGGTGAAAGGTCAAGTGAGGACTATTTTGGCAGATTCAGAAAACTGTTTGCTAACTACATTTTTCAGGAGTTTCTAGGCTGTAAATTCCCCTAGAGCCATGCTTTTTAAAAAACGCCATGTCTTCACAAGAAGTAATAAATGAGAGCAGAACTAAGTTGCAATGGTACACCCAGAGGTGTAGTGCAGCATAAACTGCAGGTGATAAACACAGGCAAAATACTTAGACTTGTATACCATTATACTAATACAGTCAGTAGTACATGTGATTAGAAATAAACAGCTGCAGCTATTTTTCCTACACAAACTGATACTCCATTGAATTATTAGATGTCCAAGTGTGAAAGCTACAGAAGCTACAAGGTCAAGATGAGAGTGATGTCAAAAAATAGGTTGGAAGAAAAAGACTAACTGGATGTGGATTTTCTCTTTTCCCTTACAACCATATGTGTGTTAGAACAGGAAAAGTGAAAATGGAGCCTTCATACAGGGAATTCCACTTACTATATGTGAGATGGGAGTGATTTTTTTACAGCAGTATTGCAAGGCAAAAATTTAATTTGGTGGGAAATTGCAGGAAATTACTAAAACTTTTAGTTCTTTATGGGTAATTATGTTTTAGTTCTAGCTTCGTGATTTGGAGGAGATTTTACTTTGGGGGGAAAACTCTGCAGTTAATGCTCCCACTCTGATTAAAAAAAATTACAATGTAAAGTACGTAAACAAGTGGAGACTTTTTTAACTACACACTGAAGTACCACAGAGGGACTGTTCCCTGTGATTAATGGGTTTTGGCCTGCTGAATAATTCCATTAAACCACTTATCAGCACAACTCATTGTCACTTTTCTCAATGTTGGTTTCAGATGCATATGTAAACTAATTGCCATGTAGAACAACAGCTTATAGTACAGAAACTGAGACTGTCTAACCCAATTCAGAAAGTTCCTTCTAGTTTTTACGTCTATTAAAAACTCCCAAGAATCATGGTTATGAAAACCCTCTAGGTCCTATGGAAAACATATTTAGAGAACTATAAAGAACTTTTTAACCCACTTTTTCCACAAGGAAAAATGTGGTTTAAAAACTATCCTGTACCCACTATAAGGAAAACAGGAAATCAAATATTACACTTTTTTCCAAGTTCTATTGAAGTATTTTAACAATGTGTTTAACCGTGTAAGACATTCAGCTATTCTTAGCATGAAGCTCCTGCTTTTCTGTACAGCATTTGCTGTCCCCACTTTAGAAGTCTCAGCATCACAAGGGGTGTAAATGTTCTTTTTAAATTTAAATTATGCTTATTAAAGGCTTCAGAATTGCCAGGAGAGTCACTGTGATGAAAACCCTCTTATATATTTTTCCAAGAAGATTTACAACCTATGTTAGACACAGCACTCAGCCATAAAATCAAGAGAAATGTGCAGACCTGACACACTTCCTCTGTGCAGCAGAAAGTAAAATACATAGCCCATGAATGTTGTCATAGAAACATGTGGGAAATATTAAAAGAAGTCAACATGATGAACAGGTATAATTTATATTTCTCTAAAATCTTACCCCACACATCGCTCATAAATCATCCAATGTGAGTCTGTATTACAGAGATGTTCAACTTTCCATCCTCTAGTCATACTGTTCCAACTCACAAAATAAGAATAAGTGCTGGAAAAAGTGGCTCAACGTCAACTGGGTCTTACAATCTGCTCAGTAATAGAGATATACAAACTTAAAAGCAAAACCAGAAAGTCCGATATCAGTTTTACAGTTTCTAAATGGATTCTCTGCATACTGACATCAATAGGATTTACTTGCATGTTTAAAATTAAGCACACACACACACAAGGTTTGCAGAACTGAAACTTAAATCAAAGCTTTAAGCACTTCTGGGGCAATAGATTCTCATGCAGGTTTTGGACCCCTATATATTCCCTACAGCCCATGCTGCCACCAATGGAAATCACTGAGTGCTTCTTGCCCCAGAATTATGGATCACTGCCACCTACCATTTTGGATAGCAACTTCCAGCAAAGCCTCTCTGGAAAAGCTGATGATCCTAAGCATGTCTGGATTTGGCTGTCATTTCTGAAATGCTGTAAAGATGGGTATTCACATGTGTATCAGGAAGGATGCTCCTGCAAGAGGGGAACTCAAAACCTGCAGCACTTGGGACCTAGATGAGCAAATCTTTCCCAAACAGTTTAGCTAAACGATTGGTATATTTAGTAAGCCTTGGTCTAATTAGCTGTTTAAGACTTTCCTATTTCATAAAAGCCTTGTGGTTCACCCACTTGGAAAATTAAAATAAAAATTTAGTCCAAGTACCTGTAGCCTAGTCTTATAGGCAGTTTCATATGGTCCTATAACTTCAACAACCACTGGTACACTGAAGGATCCAACTGGAGTCTATAATGGTCCCCTCTGAAAATGAAAGTACCATTCCTATTTTTATGCCCAAAATTATTTAGTCCAATTTAATTTTAATGGTTTTTATAGTCTATATTGACAGTAAAATAGCTCTGTACAGTCAATTTACATAAAAACTACTTCTTAGAATATCGAGTGAATAAAATATTTTAAAATATCCAGCCATGATTTCACAGGCTGTAACAGTTCCTAAAAAGCAATCAAAATTTGATACATGTACAGAAATATTTGCACAGTTTTGTGCAGGATACTTTGCATATTATTGTGTAATTATAGTTATGGCATTTTTTCAGTTTTTATATCACTGTGGGTCTAAAAAAAATTTCAAAGAAAATAATACCACAAGAGATACAGGAAGTATTAAAAAAGTCTTCCTTAAACTGACTGAAGTCTGGCTGTTCAAAGTTGAGCATGAGAATCGAAATTCAACTCAACCCAATTGAGTTAATGTCATTTCTACAGAAACAGAGGGGATGAGAAAGGATTTGGGCTACCCTCATTGAAGAAAGTGACACAGCTATGAAGCATCTGCAACGTGGAAATATTGCAGGATGGACAAGGGAAGGTGAGGACAGTCCAGGCAGGGAAGGAGTCAGGAGAGGCTGGTAGTGAAGTCATGCCAGTTCTATTGCAGTGGCATTTGGAGGATGTACACCAAGTTGTGGAGTGAGCTCACACATGATTTTGCAAGGAAAGGAGATACACCTGAATTTTCTTTCAAATGGGAGAGGACAGGGCAAGTCTACAAATTTGCCCAAGAGCAATGCGGGTTAAGCTGCTGCTTACTTGTAGTGCCAGTAGCATTCAGCTACACAGACACCCCAAAAATCATCCCAGGGTTACCTGAGAGCTCACCTACTGTGGGTGGGAGTTTTAACACTGACCTCAGCAGGGTCAGGAGATCTCTTGTGCAGAAAACTGCAGTGTCCTTTCTACCATGGTGGCCATCAGCAGCTGTTAAGAAGTGTTTAAGGGTTTAAGAGTTTAGGAGTATAAGAAGGTTAGTTATAAAGATATTCCCTGCATTGAAGTGATCAATTTTCTGAGTAAACCCTTAATATTCTTTAAGAAGTTTTAGCTTAAGGTTGTAATATTTTAATGAGACCAAATATCTTTAGATTACCTGAAAGGCCATTTTCCCATACAGGGATTACAAGCAGAAGTCAAGGAGTATTAAAGAAAAAATCCTGAGCAAGGTATTCTGGGCTTTTAAACACAAACTTAACATCATTTTCATCTTTCTCAAAATAGCCTATAGGAAAATAATTTGTAAAATAATTTTGTCATTATATTACTACACTTCTCAGCAGAGAGACCTAGACTTCTATTCACTATCCTTCTTTAAGTTTACCATAAAAATTGCTTGTACTGACTCAGTATATTACAAATAAATAAAATATTTTTAGAAAGTGACAGTAACTATAAGCCTTCCTTATGCATTTCAGCAGCATCTTTTAATATGACTTTATTTTGTGGACAGTCTTTCATAAAGGATTATTTTTGCTTTGGAAAAACACACTTCTGCTGTTGGCTTTTTTTTACTTAGTTCTTTATGCAAATGCCTCTGAAGAACGTGGGATTTCACAATGTTTTATACAAAAGTGCAAGTTTTTCATGTGGTGCTTGTCCCATGTTCTTCAAAAGACTGATCTTTTCCTGACAATCCATATTGAAATAAAATTATTTCTTATGGATTTAACTGTGTTAAAAGCATTTAACCACAGCATTTTTCCACCTATAAAAATGGAAATCCTAGAACACAACACATATACACAATGCAAACTGTTAAGCCATACTGATTTATATCACCTAAACTGTTTTGCTCTATTTTGCCTGCTTTTGTTCTTTTTCAACAGGTTTACTTTACTCCTATACTATTCCATCAGAAAGGAACAGAATTCTGAAATCCTAATTTTCATTCAACAGGATATGTTAAAAAAAATATAGTGAAATGTAAGGCATCTAGTCACTGAGATCTTACCCTTTGTTGCAAAGAAGCTACAGAGTTTGGAGAATGTCCAGCCTTAAAATTAATGACTGAGTGTGATCCACAGAGAAATAGCTTTAACCACAGTTTGGCTAGACCTTAAAGTCTGCATTTTTTTATTGGTTTTGGCATCTGGAACCATATTTCTAACGGATTCACTTCCCTTGAGATAAGCAGTGACAGAAAGGTGGCTAGCCCTAAACTTGAACCTTTTGTGGTTTCTTCGCTTTCTTTTCTGAGATTTAAATGGCATTAATTACAGCGTAAGCAGAAAAGTCAATTGTCTTACAGTCTGACAGTATTTGGCTTTGTTGCCAAGACGTGAGTCCTTGTGCTAAGAAGAAATTACATTCGACTGGGACTTGTTCCAACACTGACAACAGCCTTGGGATCAACACTGTAATGGCTTTTGGCTCTCACTTCCCTTGAACGTGGCTTGTGTAAGCTCAAAGGTCTTGTTGAACACAAGACAACCAGTACCTTCAGCAGTCATTGAAATGAATCAGATGCAAATTAAGAAATCAGAGTAGCATATAACAACTAATCTGGTGAAGTTTTGACCTTCTCTTCATAATGAACAGGAGTGTTGAGAAGGTGATAACTGCAGGTAACCACTATGCTTTGTTTTGTTGTCATTTTGTATGGCAACATGACTATGAAAACATCAGAGACCTTTGTGATCAGCATCTTACCCATGAGAAATGGATTTCAACCACTGAACCAACACACAGGGAGGTTAAGTGGACCTCTGTGCAATACTGTCCACCAAACTTGGCACTGGATGGATGATTTTTTGTCTTTTTCTACAGCTAACAGAATGCAGAACACAAGGCTGGGTGTTAATAGAACACTTTCCCCAAGCATCTGTGTGATGTCCCACTCTTAAGGGGAAGGAAGCACCCAAGATTCATAGATGCTCATGGCCAAAAGGAACAACAAAAGTCAGAGTTTTATGAGTAAAATATACACTTGGCATGGAAATTGGAATGTTATTCCCTTATCTCCTAGTATAAGTACACAGCAGTGGGTTTTGGATAAAGGAACAGGGTGAAAGGGAAGAGGGAGAGACATGGATTAAAGGGCAGGAAAGAGACAAAGAAAGGAAGAAAGAAAGGGAGAAGGAGAGATCACCAGTTCTGCCTCCAGCACCAATCCAGCTGATGGGCTGTCCAGGTTCCTGGGGCACATGTGCCCAGGCTTCATGGGGCTACCTTTGCATAGATAATCTTCCCCTGCCCTGGAGATAGCCTTCTTGATTTCTATGCAAAATAGTTACCATGTGCAGTCCATCCTTCTAGACATTTCTGGAAATGGGTCAGAGGTCTCGGAGTGACTTTGGTGATCTGGATCCCCCCTACAGTCCATGCTTGTTTCTCAATCTCATTCCTGTGCTTGGGCTGTACTGTATTGCTCTTACCTCCAGGAGCCAGAACAAGGATGTTTGTCCCAGAGAGTGCCACCTTACCTCCATATGGCCCCTTCTCCAACCACATCCTGTAATTTCTCACAGCATGTTATTATCTACAATCCTTGGCTGACTCCACAGCTGTCCAGCCATCAGTGTTTCAGACACACATTAGCCCCCATATCTTCTAAGCTTATTCAATCACTAAGGCACTGCAGCAGATGGCAGAAGGTGGGACCTGCAGCACTGAAATCTACTTATGAACTAGCAACCCATGACTTGCCTTGTACTCCCATGGTGAGAAATGGGCACTTTTACGGCATCATTCATGGATTCAGGTGACAATTTAGGATGGGATACAACAAAAAATTACTATTTACTACTGCTTAATGCAAATTTCTATTTAATACTGTCTCTAATATGTGAAGAGAATCAGACCGTGATCTCAGGCCTGTGCTTACATTCATTTACTCACATACATCTCTCTTTGGTTTGAGGAATCTCACCCAGATTTCCCAGCAGGTGTTGTAGGTAAATTTTAGAAAACACACCTGGAAAACAGGCTTTTTTGGATCTGCTTTTTAACAGTAGAGAAATCATGGAAGTGTCAGTTGGGGGGTTAGAGTGACTAGGGAAGGTTAGGGGGCCTTCTTGTAACAAAGAACACAATAAAATCTTTCAAGAAAAGTAATTGGTATAAATTCAGGGAGCTGGCAGTAAACATCCTGTAGAAATATATGTAACAGGAAAGGGATTGTGCAAACTGGGAACTCCATTTAAAAAGGCAGCTTCATCTTATGCCAAACATAGCAAAAAGCTTATTTTTTTTTAAAACTATCACTTCACTTAATAGGAACATTTAATATGACAAACTCTTATTTTAACAATATGGGGTATCAGTTTGTGTGACTCAGAAATATGTGAGAGTGTTTTTGTCCTGGCAGAGCAGATGAAAACAACAGAATTTTTCCTCTATCAAATAAAATTGCTCAGTCTATCAAATCCTACCTTCTGCACCTGTAGATATAAAGGGTGAATACTAAGATGGAGAAATAATTTAAGAATTAACTAAAATTCAAGCTCTTCTTTTGCTTTCTAAAGATGTAACAATGCATTTAGACTAAAAAATGTATCCTTTGACTTCTCTCTCTAGTACAAAAAAGGTATAAAATTATCAAATAAGATTAATTAATTTGAAATTTGTGAAGGCAAGTCCCAAACCTTGCAAGTTCCAGACTTTGCCCTTGTCATATTAACTTGGCCACCCTGTGCTGATGTATCGTGGTACCATCCTTACTTACATGACTGCCTACTATGCTGGCTGAAGGATTGCTGGCTGCCTCATGCAATGCCCCCGTGGATTATATTAATAGTTCAATATATTGTAGACATAGATAGAAAGATCCAGTTGACAAGGCAAAAGAAGTCTGTAATCCATAAAGAATCCTTCATTGGAATCAGAAATATCCCAGAAGGGAAGTACAAGATTAATATCTTTAACCTTTCAATTAATATGTCATTTAGAATTTCAGAATTGTGATATCTACAAAATCTCAAGGCACGTATTTTGTGGAAAGCATGAAACAAACATTTCATGTTCAAGTGGGAGCATGAGGGAACATACAGCCAGAAAACATTTTCCAGCTACAAAAGCTTCGCTAAGGTAAAAATGATAAAAAAATTCCCCCAGAATCTTTATGGGAATAAAATTTACATTCAGAATTTTTCCAAAAATTATATAAACTAAGTATGGAATGTTAAAACAAAACATAATTAGTATCATTCTTTAATGTCTGAGGTGCTAGGGCATACTGGCATTTTATACAAAGGGGAAGGAGATAAATCTGACTATGTCTGAGTTTACCCCCTTGCCTGATACATGCTAGTACGTATAAGAGTAAAGATTCATACTAGAACTTGTGAAGTCCCCAAATTACTCAAAAAATAATGATGTCATCTTCATTTTTACAGTTTGGAAAGGAAATTAAAACTTCCAGACTTCAAACCATGAAGCACAGGAACTTAGAACAGTCTTCCCCAGTCTTCAAAGAAGGCTGCATATTCTTCATGTGATGTTTTCCTGAGAGTAGAGTGGCAATAAGCATATATGTTGAAATAAAAACCTCCCCCAAATTACTCAAAAAATAATGATGTCATCTTCATTTTTACAGTTTGGAAAGGAAATTAAAACTTCCAGACTTCAAACCATGAAGCACAGGAACTTAGAACAGTCTTCCCCAGTCTTCAAAGAAGGCTGCATATTCTTCATGTGATGTTTTCCTGAGAGTAGAGTGGCAATAAGCATATATGTTGAAATAAAAACCTCCTTTACTCATTTTATTCCTTCAGCTCAGGAGAGAAAATTAAATTAAGTCATAGTGTTTCATACCCCTGTGCCTAGCCACCCATGCTGAGATCACTCTTGCTACTCCATGTCTTTTCTGCTAGTCACATAAATTCTTCTTTTCATCAGTATGCTGCAAAACTTCAACTCTTGCTGGTTTGGTAAGGAGAAATGAAGGTTGTTCTGCACCCATGAGAGAAATGGGAAAGGCTGTGGGATCTGGGAGTATTGCACAGAATAGGATGGGGACCCAAGCGGAAATCCATGACACTTAAAGAAATTAAATGCAGCAGCTTTCTGAATTGAGCTGTGCTATTTCTGCAAGAACCATGCTGCAGACAAAACCCCTTTAATTTTCCATGCCCATCACACAGAACTACTGGGGAGACATGCCACAACAGATTGTATGAAACTTTGATCTGTTTGTAGGAGACAGAGACATACATTACATAAACAGATATCAAGGATAATTTACAAAGACTTTCAAAGTCTTTGGAAAACTAGAGCTTAGATCTCGTGGAAGGAAATTGTGATGAGCCACACCATGAAGCAGGGACATAGTGGTGCTGGAGAGCTGCTTTCCTTTATTCTTCACTCAGTTTCCCCACAGCTTCTTTAGCTGTGACCTTTACAGCTAGATCTGGTTGCTGTGGTGGTGTGAGCGTTGTCTGCTTGTGTCCCAGAGACCATAATTGTTTGCTCTGGGGCAGACTGATGGGGTAATGGATGGAATAAGGAATCTCCTGTCAGCATTTTTTTGGGCATTTGCAATTCCATTTTACTGCCAGAGGACTTTCTGAAAAACAAGCAATTAAAATGTTTTAAAGACAGACTTACCTATCTTCTGTAAAGGGTATTTTAAAAATGTTCCAGCTCCTGGTTTTCTCTGGTCCAGTAATCTGTGAGTGGCAGAAATCTGAAATATCTCTAAATATCTTGAATTTCTAGAAAGCTAATCAACTATTTATTCCATCATATACATTCTAGAAAAGCTATCTTCATGACATTTGCATTAGCCATCAATTTGTATATTGTTTACTGTTTAGAAATGCTTGGTCTTTGTGGATGTTCTCTTAAAACAAGGAACATTTGGTTACCTGTAACCAGTTCCTAATTAAAAACCCCAACAATAAACACAATACTTCACCCATGTGAAAAAAAAATAAAAATCAGTGTATTTTTTTAAATCATATTCTCCTTTTACCCAGAATGCATTTTCTGAGTCTGTCCTAGCCTTCTGTCATGTACCCTGACTAGATCAGGTCTGAAAGGTTTTGTTGAAATTAATTAAAAAAGCTGAGACTTGGCTGAAATCCTTCAACTGAAACTCCTCAAGTTTCTTAGGTTCTTGGTAGACCACAGGCATCTGTCCCACAGAAACTTGCCTGGCTTCAGAGAGTAATGACAAGGCTCAATGCTTCTACAGGAAGCTGGAGAGACTCAGGCACATTTCACAGCACTACACTCCAAGAGCCAAGACCTGGGACTGTTTGACCTTGGAGACTTTGGGGCACTCAGGGCCATGACTCCACAGCAGGTTGGAGCCCCTTGCATGCATGGCTACCTCCAGTGGTGCCTCTGGTATGGGAGATGACAGTGGTGTGAATTGGGCTGCCTGAGAGCCATAAAGCCACAGGTCTCCAGGCTCCCATGTTCTGATCACAGAACCAAAATGCCAAAGCTGGAAGTAGCTGCACAAGCTCTCCTGGTCCATTCCAGGAAAGAAAATCAGTTTCTTGATCTTTAACACTTCACAGCCTGAAAATAAGAAGATGATGCCAAGAACCAGGGAGTGTTTTACCCTGCCCAGGGAATGTGGTGGACAGTCAACCTGGAGACCTCTGGAGCCTGTGCATTCAACCAACACTCCTCTCTTGGCAGTGGGGAAAGAAACTGAAACACCATTTTCTTTCACACTATGAGGGCTCTGTGACTAATTTTTGTTTTCAAAGTTCAAGCTCAAGCAACAATCAGTACTGCCTGCCAACCTGAAATTCTGTAATTTGTCCAACTCTGAATAAACCCAAATTGACGTAAAGCCTGATGACTAAGGACATGTAAGTGGCAAAATATATCTAGACAGGCAATGATATAGTTATTCTGAAGGCAATGGACTATGTGTATGGTGAGAATCATGTTTATTAGTTTTCTTAAAGCAATGGATGGCTATCAACAATAAGTTGGGGTCTTCAAAGGGCACTGAAATTATTTAGAGATCATTCTCTTTTAACATCTCTTGGCAACATTAAGCCTCTAAATGGATGCAGAAATCAAGCCATGCACCAGAGTTCATCCACAGCACAAGCAGCAAGCAATTTAGATTACCAGTGTGGTTATAACAAAGTGCAAAATTGCTGTGAATGAGGCAAAGAAAAAATACTCTCATAGGCTTTTCCATTTTATTCCATATCCTGCATTTATTTTTGGAGGTGAATTCTGCTGTGTTTATAGCTGAATCTTATGGATAATTATATTCTGCCAGCATTTAGTCTCATTATTTAGGCACAAATCACTCTAGCACTTATGCATAAGCATAACTTTATTCATTTTGAAGTTCAATGGGACAACCCATTGTACATGAAAGTAAGCAGATGAATAAATCTTCATAGGATCAGAGCCTTAATTTGTACAAGAAGAATTAGATGTTAGTCTAATCTATTGCTAGTTTGGTGAGTGTTATGTTCTTCCCAAAATACCAGATGTGAGGAAGAATGCCCAAAGAACAAAGTAGATATGACATCGCCTAATTGTCATTGTAGAAATAACAGCATGCATGTAGCATAATGCAACATGTGGCAGATATGAACAATTTGATTTAATCTTTTTATGAAACCAAAGTAAAATTAATGTAAACTGTAGCTAAGTAACCAACTCATTAGCCAGTGCATCAAGTCCATTCTTCAAAAATCACAGATGGTTTTAGATCAGAATTTCTTCTTCTAAAAGTGAGTTTCAGTTTTCCAAATAAAACCAGCTCATTTCAAGCCAGGATATTAATCTTTCCCAGAGCAGGTCACGTATGTATTAGCTGATCTAGCAGCCCAATTGCCCTCAGGCAGCACACCTTCAGCCTCCTAAGTAGGAGCAAAGGAAAATGCTCCTGTTTAGAAGTCATGGAGGGAACATAAATCCCCTATACAACCAGCCTCAAGCTGTTCTTTATATTTCATCCTCACCACGTGATCACTGGAAGCATACACTTTTCCTGAAGACCAAGCTGAGCCCAGCATAGGGAAGCTGGCTCAGTCTACCCACTGGTGCTCATCTCCATTCTGAGCACTAGTGGGTAGACCGAGCCATTTTGGAAAGGGTGTAGCCCATTTGCATGCTCCTGCATCCAAGTTGACTGCACATTAAAAAAAGTGTTTGTGTGTTTCTGCATACATGGCATGGTCAATCCATAACCCAGGTGAGCTTCCAGGCATCACTGCTGGCATGATTATTTTCAAAATCCATTACTTAGTCACTTGATTATACACCCAAACAAAGTGAATACTGATTTTTCCCAGTTGAGTTTTCAGCTCAACTTTCCTTTTTTGAAATTTTGCATAATTTGACATATTTGATAGCATTTTGGAAGTGAGAAATAAAAAAGACTATTGTGATGATAAGGAAAATATCTGTTGAAGCCTTACAGACATCCAAAGTTGTTTGCAGCTCTTTTAAGTCTTAATGAACAGGAGCAGTAAAAGTAGATATTTAAATTATTAATATAATTAAGGCACAGGGGGGGTTCATAGCAGTTAGAATCAATTCCTGTGAGCAATGCAAAAGAAGTTTAAAGACTTTTTTTAAAAGATGCATTTTAAAAGATACATTTATACCTGAAATTTTAATCTCTGTCATATCAGTGTTAATTTTTTTAAAGTTTGGATAAACATTTATTCACTGCAATAGACACCTGGAGACTTACACGTACATGTATGTGATTACATCGAGGGTAAAGCAAAGATGGCCAGAGTTGGAATTCCAGTTCCAGCCTGTAGCCTGCTGGGCTGATCTGCAGGGTGAATTACCACCTTTTTTTGCATTCTTCCCATTGTGACAGTAGAAGCTTATGATAATGATGGCTTGGGGGGGTTCCACCTGGATACAGAGAAGTATTTCTTCCCAGAGAGGTACATGCATCCCAGGGACATCATCCCCAAACCACTCCCAGTTTGCATCCTCCTTGACCCCCACTTTGGGGGCCACTGGGCTGTCTGAGGTCTCAGTCCTGATGGCCACCATTTCTGCAAAAGGCCCAGCTGGAACCCAGGCAAACTTCTTCTCAATGTGAATGCCAAATTTTGTCCAGTTTTCTCATTCTTTACGGCATCCCAGATGAAGATTTTGCTGTCCAGCAGTGCCTCCCCCCTCCAAGCACACACCTGGCCATAGGTGAGGGCATACAGTGTGCACATAAGTGAATCTGCACACATCTGAGAGAACCTGGTGCCCGCAAAAAAATTAATACAACAAGCAGCTTTCACTGAGTCCTTGTGCAGTCAAGGGCTGCCTGAAATAGCATCCTCCCATTCTGAACATAATATCCATTTCTTGTTGGCTTCGTTTTTACTTTCCAAAAGCTTGCAGAGATGTTCCTGTCCTTTGGGGAGGAGGCCTGTGCGTGTGCAGCTTCTGTGAGCCCACTACACCTGGAAAGGATTTGCTCCCTCTGTTTAACTGAGCAATTTGACAAAGTGACTCTTTTGGGGATTCTCTGAAGTTAATGGGAGATTAACTTATTTCTTAGCTACTTCAGGAGCAGCTGGATCAGGGCCTTTGACTTCATCAGGCTTGTCATCCATCTTCACATGAACAGGCTGATAGGACAGAGATTGAAATTTCACAGTCTGTCATATATTTAGAGGTTGTTTAGATTGCATTAGGCTATGAAAAATACGGTGCTGACCAAGATAATCATCCTTCAGATATTGATCTAACCCCTGTCTGTTCAAATTTGTTCTTCCAAATCATTTTGCCTGCAGCTACCTACCACTGTATTACAGTAATATTGCAGTGACACTGTTGGGATCCCTGTTTATTCCCCAATGGAAATCAAAAGCGAAACCCTAACTGACTCCAACAGTGCAGGATTGCGCACTATGGATACCATTCCCACAAAAATGGGTGCACGTTTAAAGAGCTGAAAAGCTGAAAATCAAACAGTAATATCCCAACTCAACCCAACAATACAGTGTTTAGCCTTGGGACATAGGCAGGGGAATACATCCAGAGAAGTCATACCTACAGTGCTATATAGCACTACATAGACTAGCTTTGAAAAAAAATTAGTGAGAATAGTCATGGAGTGTGCCAAATTCCAAAAGCACTGTAACAAGGCTAACATGCATGTTCCCAATAGAGCTAAAATGTCCCCAGAAGACCATTGTACTACCATGGCTATAGTGCTTTCAGCACAGCATTAGATTGCTCCAAGACAGCTAAAGTACCTCTGGGTGGTGCTGCCTTGTCATGTATTAATTTAGACACATTTTTAGACCTTTGCTGAACTGGGTCTAAATATATACTTGTGGAACAGCTCCACAAGCTGGATCTCCATTACAACCACAGATTTGGAATACAAATCTAAACACTTGAGATGACTGAAAAGGGCACACAAAGAGAAAGACTACCAGCAGCCTGGAAAAATGGGGTCTTTGCCAGCAAATCATAAGGTGGAATAGACTAACAGGACTCTTAAAGCTCTGCCATGGCCTGTTACATATAAGGCAGGCCTAGCAAAGAACTAATTGCAGATGCAAATAATAAAATATTATATTAGCTCTGAAAGTGCAATTTCTCCAGCAACAAAGGGACACAGAACACAAGACTCAGAGCTGGCACATGACCTCAGTGAACAGTTCAAACGATGCTTCAAAAATTAAATTCTGTTTAATTTCTATAGTGTGCGTTGACTAAAATGTTTTGTGAATTCAAATCATCCTTTGTCCTGAAGAGAGAGAATAGAATTAAGGTGAAACGAGTTTCTTCTTCTAATATTTTACACTCTGCACAAAACAAATGTAAGGCTCTACCAAAGCTCTACAGATTTGGAATTTTGCCCTACTGTAAATTATTGCCCCCAGGTCAGAGCAATAGGGCTGCCTGATCCTTGTTCCTAGGATTTGCTGCTAATTCAAATAATACTCATCTCCCAAGTCATGCTACTTTTCTTAGAATCCAAGATTTCATGTCTAGCAGAGCACATAAGAAACTAAAGATTCGGGGGTTTTAGTTAAGTTTGTGGTAATCTCATGAACAAGACAATTCAGAGATGCAGTCAGGTTTGCAACAGGTTTTGGTATAATATTGCTACATGTTTCCTGAGGTCCTGTACTAGCTCAAGATCTTGTGATCTGTATTTCTTTGTTGCTGGAGGTGATGAAGGGGTTGATCTTTTGGCCCCTTATCCCAGTTTGTGAGGTTTGGGGTCCATGCCAGCAGCACACACAGTACAGCTCAGTGATTTCGGTTCAACAACAGCTCACCAATAGCTTTTATTCCAAAAGCAGCAATATTCCCCTCAAAACCCTCAGCATACTCCTACCCAGTATTACTTACTCTAGACTATTAAACCTCATGTTCACTAATGTTCACTGTTTCTGATTTCATGGCAAGGGTAAGATATCTTGCCAAAACACAGGGTTTGCTCCTAAAAGCCTTGTACATCCATACAAAACCATCAAATTTTCTTATCATAAATAGCATCCTCTCTTGAAGAGTTCCTCCCCAACTCATCAATGGCTTGCCAATTTTTGTCAGCTCTTTCAAGAGACATTTCTTTAGCTTCTACATCCTCCCAAAATGGTGGCAAGAAGGGAATATTCAGGGAATTCTTTCTCTAAAAAAATCAGCAAACTGTCCATGTCAGGGTCAAGTAGATTTTAGAACCCATTAATAGCATTTTTAATAAACCAATAAAAGATGTAGCTACAACACTGACCCACACTCATTTATTAATTTGACTGTTTCTTCATGAAAAATTAATCCAAATCAAGTCATTTTGACATCAGAAAAAAATATTAAAATGAAACTCCAGAAAGTAATCTTAGAAAGACAAATGTTAATATTGTATGAATTATTCTGAAATCAGACTTTAAGTACATGCTATACTTTCCAAGTATACTAACAGTATCTTGCTTCTGATATTTTTGATTCTTAGATTCTGAAATAATGTAAGAATTTCCAATATTAGTTTATATATTATTAAGTTAAATATTTGAGATAACTGTAGTATAAGGTTTTAACTGCTTGTATTAAATAAAGAGTGTTATCAGATTGTAATTTAGGCAGTTTTTTGGGGCTGCTAAATAGATGGGATGTCTGAGGACATGAAGGTGTCACAGCAGAGGCAGATATGGACTGAGATCAGAACAGAAGACAAAAATATGCAAACACCTATCAATGTAGTAATAAAAATGACGTAATATGACAATGATCTTTCTCCTAACTTGAGCTTCAGATGGATCAGGTTTGGGTGTTTTTTTGTTTTGTTCTTGTACCATACAGCTGTCAGAGTGCTGAGTAACAAACAGGTATCATTTGTCTTTAAAGAAGAGTGTCTGATGTCAGAAATGGGTCTTGGGCTATAAGAAAAGCTCCAGAGCTTCTGGACATGACTAAGAGAGACAGAGTAAGATACTCAGATACTCTTGGGATGACCAACATGAAAAGTTTTGCGCTGGGGAGCTATCCAAGGCCTGTGTCACAGATTTTGGAATTGCTGTCATGCCTTGCTTGTTGCCGCTACACAACCTTAATGTGGTTCAGAACGAAGGATGCAACATCCAACTCCTGCCATTGCCTGCCCAGAGTAAAACCAGGCACAGATGCTCTCACTAACCTTTCAGACATACTAAGGAGCTAAAACATGACATCTCCTGTCCACAGATCTGAGAGAAAGCAGGTGCCTGCCTGATTCTGCTTCTCCATGGGCCATGGCTCCAGCATCCTTCACTGCTCGCAGCCAGATCACAGCTCCTCTAAACACAGAAAAGCCAAGATAAGGGTCAAGATAAGGCCTCCAGTTCCTTAAAGCAGGCACAAATATGCAAAGCATTTGAAGTCTCCAAGAAGTCATGCTAGAGTCTGTCTGAGCCAGGAGGTAAGTGGCAGAGAGGAGAGGGCATGTTACCAGGGGGTGAGGCAGCAGAGCCATACTCTGTGGGAGCACAGCTGGGCTGGGGTGTGAGGAATGGATGCAGTAAGGGGATGTGGCAGGTCCCCAGGTCACGTCATTACCTTGTCATAGACTCATCTCATCACCTTGTCATAGACTCATCTCATTACCTTGTAATAGACTCACGTCATCCACATACAAATAAAGTGCCACCACTGCCAGGCCTAGCCGAATGGAGCAGAGAGGTTGGTTTTGGGAGTTAGCATCCCTGTGAAAGTGAAAAACACTGTTTTTTTTGGTAGAGGTGTCAGCAGCCATATGCAGGGCTGAGGTTTATAAATACAACTCTTTGTGGTTTCCAGGCAGGAATCAGATTTGAGCACTGCTGGAACATGCTCGGGCTGTCACACAACGCATATCCCGCTATTACCCTCCTAAAGGCGATGACACACGTGCGCCACAATTGTTCACCACAGTACAGACATTTCCCAACAAGCAGGACTGCTATTTTCTTCCCACGAGAGGGCCCTACAGCCTCAGGTTCCAGATTAAGAAATCTGATATTTAAGGTCAGACCAGTGATAACTAGTCCCACGCTGCCTGCAAGAGGCTGCCATGTCTCGGCACGAAAACAGTCCTGCCTGCTGTGAGTGTGCATGTCACCCCTGAAACTCCTTCTAAGCCAAAGGAGTAGGATTTGAGCCATAGCAGGAAAACAAGAGAAAGAAATAGTTTTCAGGGACCCACAGTTAGAGCTGAAAGGTGCAATTACACAGGACCCATTTCCTAAGCGTTGCAGTGTGAGAGGGATCAGACCCAGCATATTTTGTACAGCTGCCATGAGCTTTGGAACTAGGCTCTTGGGGTATGCAGGAATGATTTCAGCAAGGCGTGTTGCAGGAATTCATCCACTGGTGTGATAAGGTTCAGAAATGTCAGGGATGTGAAACAGATGATGGCAGTCAGGCTCACAGGCATGTTTCCTCAGCTGGTAGTGCTGACCTGCCACCACTGAATGAAAAACGACTGGAAGAAGCACAGACCCTGGCTGGTCCCTCTATCACCATTTCCTGGGCTCCCTGGGGGAGTCCTTTGCTGGGGAGGCTGTGAGAATTCCTGACAAGGTTTACAGAGAAGAGCAGCCAGTCAGGGTGAGACACTGGGAAGAGACATCAGTTGCCTAGGAAAACTCAGTCCCAGTTCTTTGCAATATACTGACACAGAATTTGACTCCTGTTGCAGATCCTAGAGAGGCCAGATAGGAACAATGTCTTAAGCAGTGCAATGCTGGTACAAGCTTTCCATTTCCCTGAGTGTTTCTTCAAACCGAGAGCTGGGTGCATGCCTTCCCACAGTGATCTGTAAGTGAAAACCAGCACAACACATTTTCTCCCTGTCATTTCTTCTAATTCGTGTGTGTTGGTATGCTTTATCTAAAAGGAAGCAGGATCAAAATTCAAAAATAAGTCCTAGACCATGCAAATAAACTTATTTTTTCCACCCCAAGTGCACTATTTATACCACCTTTAATACCAACCAAGAGATTCTTCTACAGTTACTTTGTTCAGTGCTGGAGGGAAACTTAATGTCAAAACCACATTTTATACTTTGTGTGTAAAATTCTTCAGCTAAATTCTACATTTTTCTCCCTTAGCTTCAGCAAACCATTAAAAATACTTTTAAGGATGGTTACCACAATTGTAGTCATATGCAATCACGAACCACAGCTCTACCACTAACTACCTATGCCCTCTTGAACCTCAGTAACAGCCTTTCAGAAAAACAATGGGGTGGCATGACCTCAATCACAGTACAAAATTCCTCTTGTTGTACTAACAGTTATAAGAAAGATATAAAGAGAGACTTGCAGCAACTCTTAGGACTACAGATCAAAACAGATATTTAGAGTGTTTGCAGAACAGATGAACAATAGACTCTTGAGGACTAAAACAAGCAAGCAAACAGAACATCCAGCTACACTCAATACACATCAATCCCAGGGAAAATAAACCAGTGTGGCCAGTGAGAGGATTTTATCACGTCATATATCGACTAATTCCAAACATTTTTTTTCTTGGGTTCACTTTCAGGTACAAGGATGAATCTCAGCTTACCTCAAAACAGCTGAGGGTTCATTTAGACACGGTTGAAAATGGTCATGAATAATAGCTTGTTCAAAGCTTGAAGAAGTAATACTGTTGCCAGACTATTTGTGCAGTGCATTTGCCAACCACTTCCTGCTGCATTGCTGCATATCAAGCATTTAATTTTGTGGTCCAAATTTAGAAAGCCATGTCTCAACTACTTCTAGCCAGTAAAGAATTTAAGACAGAATTTGATTCTAAATGCTTGCTGATGTCCCACTGAAAGAAAAAGAAGATATATTCTTATGCACTGAAGTGGTTTGTCTATGTGGCTACAAAGGCAATATATAAATACAAACAACTAATTTAAATGAGAGATTTCCTCACCCATAAGGGGAGAGCCATAAAACACTTCCCTTTATTCATCTGACTCACCTGCATCAGGCAGGCTGAAGGCTCCCTGCATGTCCCTGCCTGTCCCTGGGGTGACAGAGGGACAGGCAAGCCGAGGCTGTCACGTCTCCCAGCTGTTGTCTCCAGTGCAGGGGTATGCAGTTAGACATCTCTCTGCCTACTGCTTGTATTTGGTTATATTCTGCTCAAGACACTCTGTCTGTTAAAAACCAGAGGAACCACAATAGATAAATACCAAAAGTAATGGCTCATTCAGTGAAAATGTTGAAGTGATATAGCTATGCTGAGCTGTGCCACTCTTAGTGGAGTGGGGTGACTCTCACACAGGCAAACTATCTGTCACAGACACTTCAGCTCTCCTTTACTAGCTTTTTGTACAAAGAACATGGTACAAATGATATTGCATTTACCAGTATCAAACAGAAAATATAACAGGTCACTTTCTGAGGCCACTGTTCTAGTTCAGAATTTTCTTCCACTTCCAATTTTGTCTTGAGATCCTACTATTTTGGCTAAGGTTAAGAATCCTACTGGAATGAATGTGTTATAAAGAGAGATTTCTCTGGTCCATGCTGATGGATTCAGAAAGCTATTAGAAGAAGTGGAATCAGTTGGTATTTAGAATAAGTTTGCAAGCACTTCTGCCTATTTTGTTAGTACTCCTAGACACTTTCTGTCTGTGTAAGATTCACTGTTGGTTATTTAGGTCAGGTTTATAAGCTAGTCTCATTCCATACTTCTATCAAGCATCTTGTGAATCCTGTGCAGGATTCAATTTGCTAAAGATTTATGAGTCCTTCCCATTCCAGAGTCATATACATCATGTGGAAACTATTGTGCAATGGAGAGCTTCAAGGTAGTCCCTGCCTGGCTCTCTCCAGAACAGTGTTACAAACTAATGGCTTCTGAAAAGAACAGCCGTAACAGTACCATAGTCTTTTTTCTTGTTGATTTTTTAAAACTGAATTTAGGCCCATTTTGTGTCTGTGTCTGAGAATGTTATGAGGGAAGCAGGGAAGGGAAAAAAAGATAGAAACTGCTCCTTGGTTTCATCCACTGGCTCCCAGTTAGAGCAAACAGACTGAAATGTCCAAAAATTTAACCCCCTGAGGTTGTAGCCAGAATATTGGCATGTATGTATTCTAGCCCATCATCTCTTCAAATGAAAAGGCACAGGATAAACATTGCTTTACAATTATCTAATCTTTTGTAACCAAATTGTTACCTTGTCTGTAAAGAGCAATAGATGAACTTCATTCAAATAGGGTTTGTCCAGCAGAGAGATATAAATACATACTGGGGAAAGAGCCTCCTGTACTCACACAACAGATGCACCTAGTGCAGCAGTCAGCAGTGAACAGAACCAGAAAGCACATTAGAAAACAGGACAAATATAAAGTGGCTATTGTCTGCTCTCCATTACAGCTTCTAGCATTCAGAAGGGTGATATCCAAGCCATTATTTTTAGTAACTAAGGCTAGTGTTTAATCCTCCTCAAAATTGTCTTTATCCATCTTCAGTTTATACATACATCTGACCTATAGAAATGCATGCATATAATGCAAGTTATATTAAAAAGTGTCTTGTAGGGGAAATGTTTATTTTTCACAAGGGCTGAATCACTTTGTGGATTAAGTATAGTTTTTAAATTATGATTCTTGCAGTGGTTTTGTTTGGGTTTTCTTTGAAACACAACAATATCTCATTGCAATATTTTACCAAAGTATTTCAAAACATGTTTTAAAAGCAGAATTAAACCTTATGAAATCACTGCATCTTTTCCATGTAGACAAAATTGATTTTTCTCATTGTCATCTCACTCGCAGGTAAAGCAATGACTCATGCGAGAGCACAAGAGTCAGTGTCAGAGCGAGGAATAAATATAGACAGCCTACCATTCAGGACCTTGCACTAGACATTAGGCTTCATTTTCTTTTCCAGTTTATTACATTGGGAGATTGAAAAGGAACTGGAAATCCTTTAAGTGTGTCCCTGCTTTACAACACAATGTCCTATGAACCCTTCCTTATATTTGGTATGACTGTTGTTCATGACAACTGTGCACAAAAAGAAAACCAACTACTTTAATTCCATGTGCATAAAATAGTCTCAATTAAATAAGCCCCCATCTAGGAATTGTCATCTTTCCTAATATCTAGCTAACATTTTTTAGTGAGACCGACCAAAGTTTACCTACAGTGCTATCCTGGTATGTAGTTAATACTGTCAGCAAAGTTACTTTCTGACTGTGTGAGAGCTTTTTTTGACCCAGACAAAGCAAAAGTGATAAGTACCTAACCTGTAAAGTCTGGGTCAAAATGAGAAACTTCCTGAGAATTAACAAATGGACTAGCAGCTCTGATTCTAACCTCAGTGCAAGAAGGGTTCTGATTAACCTCTCTCTTAACATACTCAGAAATGTATTTTTACATATACTTGATGTAAAAAGCTTATAACAAGAATTCAATATTTGCTGGACAGGGATATTTGGCATTCTTTTTGGTAATGATGCAGAACATGTAGAACAAGAAGTAGCTCAGAGTGTGCATTTTTTATAGGATTCTTCTTAATTTGACATCAATGAACCATTTATAAAATCTTCTTTGGCTTTCTTCATATTCAATTTACCTCAGAATTTCCTGATGCCCTCTCTTTTGTGACAAAAAGCTCTAGGTGATCTGCAGAGTACTCTGTTCTTTTAATCAATCACTGGGTACTCACAACATCTAATCAAAATGGATGCATCATAGTAATTTATACCAGTATTTCCAATTTAACATACTATCCCTTTTCCAAATGGTAGAGCAGAACAAATAAATTTCACATCAGATTTTCAGTTTGCCTGCTCTCTACATTATTAACTGTCAAAATATTTTTACCAGGAATAACTGACTGCAAGTAGCACTTGCACAAGATTTCACATGCAATAACTTGATCCACATAGTACTCTATATGGGTTTGGATATTTTCTTACTGTTCAGAGCACCAAACGAGCTATTGCTATTTTAATTATTATTACCGAAAGTCCTTCTCACCGAGAAGTGAGGCAAAGGTGGACAAGAGCACAAAAAAGGAAATTATTATTGAAATAGCACTGCCTGTGTAGATGCTGTACTCTCCTCCTAAAGGCTTATATTTGAAGGTCAGGAGCTGGTATATTCAAAACCTCTTGGCTTTTTCAATGCTAGTAAAGACTACTCTGGTATCCCTGTAATACATACATGCAAAGGTTGCCAGCTTTTGCAATTCTATCTCCAGTCTCATCGTACTCTGTAGTTTCCTCCCCAAAGGCCCCACTGGCAGAATAGAGATCTTCCCCAAAGCTTCAGTTTTCATTTCTAAGGTACATTTCCATCCCCCACGACTAGACAATAAAAACCTCTGAGAGGAAAATCATGTGCCACTAAAGGATGGGGACAGATTGACAACTAAACAGAATTCAGAATATGCTCCTATAAAATAGTTGTCTGACTGTGCCAGGCTGGGTTTGCCCAGGCATGCTTGCAGAGCCAACTTGGCATCTGTCAGTCAGAGAGTGCACCTGAAAATATGACCAGTCCAGAGGTGTCCATGCTGTCCTTTTCAGCAAAGAACATCTGTCCCTATATTTGCAGGGAGATAAACAGATTATCTAAACTATCATGTAACTTCAGTTAAGGAGATGGATAAGGAATTTTCTCCAGATACCACATGCTTCTCACTTTAGGATTTTGGTTTACAGTTGTCATGTAGTTGGAAAGCAAAATTCCCAATCACCTCTATTTCCTGCATGTTGGCCCAGTTTGCAGAGTAGTTTTGGTGCACATGAATTAGACTCCTTTCAGAAGAGATTAAGCCACATGCCCACCAGAGCTCTCTAGCCTCTCATGCAGGTGGCAGGTGTGACTGACTCTTCAGAGAGAATAAATTCCTGCAACATAATAGTCCAGTCAGGTCAGAAGAAAAGATGGAGCCTAGTCTGAAGCAAAAGCCCAGAACCACACAAAGTGCAGACAGAAAGCCTCAGCACCCACTGCTTTATCTACTGAACCTCTCTTACTTCTCTGAATTAGCCTCGACCACTAAGAATTACTGATTTAAAACTGCAGCATATTTTGCTGTTGACCATTTAACTAAAAGAAGGCAAAGAAGGTAACTAATAAACCCACAAAGCCATGCTGACGCCAGCAAAGCTTGCTTCCTTGCTCTCCTGCTCCAGCAGGTCAGCAGCCCAGTTATATCCACACTGAGGCACTCCCTGAAAATCATCCAAGACACACAAATTCATCACTTGGGAACATCCAATGACTTTAGACATCTGTCTTTAGATAGCTGAATCTAGCCCTGCCTGACTACTGTGACAACATTACAACCATCTGGAAAGAAATACAACTGAGTTCTTCCTTCCTCACTTGGGACTGTGAAAGGAATGGTTAATATTTTGCTACAAAGCTCTTGCAGCATGAGTAGTCATCTGTCCCTCTGTGGTGTACGTCCCCAACAGTCCCGCTCTGCCCTCCTGCTGCTTTATCCCTCCTCTGTGCAGATGTACCAGGTGCAAGGTGGGGGATATTAGAGTATCAGGCAGGAGAGCATCTGAGCCATTAACTCAGATTTTCTCTTCTAACGTCAGAAGATTCAGCCAAATAATTACAGCACACAGCTGGTGCCTGCTAATACACTTTAAATTTGATAATCTGTCCAGAAGCAAAGAACATTTTTATTCAGTGCAGGTTGGAAAGACAAGGCAAGAGAATTGAATGAGACAAGGTACTTTCAACATGATCTTTTTCATTACTGTGCTTCAGCTTTATTGACTTTAAGACTAAAGCAACAACTATGCAAACAAAAGACTTCCTTATCTTCTTCAGGAGTTACATAATTTAGCAATACTGTCTGGTTTTTTCTTCAGGCTTTCAGAGTCTTAGCAACTCTTCTTTGTCAAAACAATGTCTGCTCTTAACACCAAATTTTCTTAACTGCTCCACCTGAAGCAGAAATGTGCCAATTACATTCTTGCCCTGCTTATTGGAAAATTCACTGGAATAGAGAAATCCACTTCTGAAGACAAGCCTATGTGATGAGCATTTTAAAAATATATAGATACATACATATAAAAAAACCACCCAAAACTGTAAAATAAATAGTCATAGTAGCAGTTGGGAAAGAGAAGACAAAGCAGCTCTGTTCTGGCATGGAGCTTGGTGTTTTGGAAGGCTCAAATGTCCTCCTGGAGCCCCATCTAGAATCATAGAATCATCAAGGTTGGAGGAGACATCTAAGATCAGACAGTCCCACCTGCCTGCCACTCTGCTGTAACCCCTAAACCCTAAACCATATCCTCCAGCATCAGATCCAGATGCCACTGAAACTTGCAGGGGGATGGTGACTCCACCACCTCCCTGGTCAATCTATTCCAGTGCCTGACCACTTAACATCTAATCTGAATCTCCCCTGTCACAGCTTATGACCATTCCCTCTAGTCCTCTCACTGCAGGCATGGCAGAAGAGACCATACATCTAATGTGACTCTCCCCTGTCACAGCTTATGACCATTCCCTCTAGTCCTCTCACTGCAGGCATGGCAGAAGAGACCATTCCCCACCTCACAGCCCCTTTCAGATAGTTCTAGAGAGTGATGAGGTCACCCCTGAACCACATCTTCTCAAGGCTAAACAAACCCAATTCCCTCAGCTGTTCCTCATGCAACATTTATTCTACAGGCAGCTGGTGGATGTCGCAAAATCACCAGCCCTTGTTCTTGTGGGTGACTTTAACCTGCTGGATGTCTGCTGGAAATTTAATACAGCAGAGAAAACAGTCTAAGAGATTCCTCGAGTGCATAGAGGTTAAGTTCCTACTTCAGTTGGTAGATGAGCCT
>NW_008666369.1:42515-47493 GCF_000695815.1 Acanthisitta chloris | reverse complement strand
TATATATATATATATATATACATACAGAGTCTTCTGATCTGTCTTCAAAACTGATTTACTAGACACCATAGCTTGATAATAACATGAGCTGTATGTTATCCACACTCTAGGCAGATTGAAATGTATGACAATCGTATTCATTTTTCAAATGCTCAGGGGCCTGCCAGTAAACAGACTGCCTGTGATCTCTGCAGCTGCTGGAACATCCCTTCAGTCAATAGCTGACTGCTTCTTAATCACTTGTGGTATAGGTTGGTAAACTCATCTCTATTAGCAGGCAAATTTCTAAATGTTGCTTTGCTCATTTATTAGTTTTACATAGTAATCTCTGACTACATTTATAACGTTTCCTCCTAACTCTGTCTCATGGAATGTGTTTTCATTGTACTAACCCTACTTGGAAATTCCAGAAGAAAAACCCCATCCCCTCCCACTCTTTTCTTCTGGGCTGTACAAAGTCAAAAACTTGCTTTGTAAAGGACATGAGCCTCCATTTGACAGTTTAGCTGAGGGGAAAGAGAATAAGGAAGATAAATATATCATTTTGTCTTCTACTCAGGGTTGTTCAAGGACACCTAGACAAGCAGTTCCTTAATGGAACAAAGTGTTGTGCAGAAGCACTGAAAATCCAGGTCACCTGATGGTGATAAGAAGCCTTCAGACAACTTTGCAGCAGTCAGATAGAATTCCAACTTTACAGCACTTAACCAGAAATCTTTTCCTTATTCGGAATCACTGCAGAAAGAGAGCACAAGAACACTTCAGAATGTTATCAAATACAAAAAAATATCCCTGTAGAAGATAAATAAAATAGGTAAGTGTAATTACACATATTTACATGAAGAAGCCTGCAGGATGACTTTAAATCCCTGTATAACAAACTTATTAGGGGTCTTGGAAGTTTTAAAGCATTCAGTGACAGACTGTAACAAACGTCTCTCTGAATCAGGGTGTATTTGTAAGCTAACAAGGGAAGCTCAACTCTGCTGGTGGCTGTTTAAAGTGAGACTTTGCTTGCTGTACAGCTAGAGATCTTCTAAGAAGAGTGAAAACCTGCACCTGCAATTTACCATCTACAAGGCAGTATATGTTTCAGGATCCCCCACAGAAATTCATTTTGAAAATGTGCCTTAAGTTTTCACCTAGTGAGACATTGGTATCCCACTGAGCTTTAATGAAAAAAAAAGAATCAACTTACCAAGATGCCTGGAGATAACAGGTCTTCTACTTATCTCTGAGAGTGCCTTGTTGTTTCCTAGCTTTAATTTTCCCCCTCTTTAATGATGACTTAATTATCATTCCATCTACTCTGACAAAGCCACCATTTTTCTAAGTTACACTCCATACAAAATGTGAAGGAAAAAAGAAAATATTTAGAGAAGACTATTAATAAGATGAACTTGCACGTGAATTTTGAGAGCATGATTCTTACTCACTTTGGGTTCTAGTTTAATTTAATACCACTACATTTAAGATTTAAGATGTTTAAGACATCTTAATTAGACCAGAAAAATGCACAATTATTTTTTAAATACTATGTACAGGATATTATGCTTGATAGACTGGTGGATAAACTATAATTTGTGCAAGTATAAATATATGTATATATATATGCATCTACACAAAAATGCATGCACATTGGGAAGTATTTAAAAGATCTATAGATGCAGCATTTGGGGATACGTCAAATTCATATCTACACAAAAATGCATGCACATTGGGAAGTATTTAAAAGATCTATAGATGCAGCATTTGGGGATACGTTAAATTCATAGTTGGACTCAATGATCTTAAAGGTCTTTTACAACCTAAATGATTCTATGATTCTAAGATATGCAGATGACCCCATGCTGGGGACACTAGTTGGTATGTTTGAGTGCAGGACTGCCATCCAGAGGGACCCAGATAGGCTGAACAAATGGGCCAATGGGACTCTTGTGAAATTCAGTGAAAGCAAAGGCAAAGTCCTGCACCTGTAAAGAAATAACCCCCTGCAAAAACACAGCCTGGGGATCACTGGACTGGAGCAGGTCTGTAGAAGAGTCATTGGTGCTGGTGGGAAGTACCTGAGCAGCAGAGAGGACCACCAGCCTGCTGGGCTGCATTAGCAGTGGCATGGCCAGTCAGTCAAGGGAAGGGATTATTTCCCTCTTTAGAGTACTCACATCACATTCAGAACATCACCACCAGCTTTGAGCTCCCTGTACAACAAAAATGCAAGTCTAAAGGAGAGTGACCAAGCTGGTAGGAACTGGATCACCAAGCCTCTAAGCAGATGCTGAGTGACCAGGGCTTGTTCAGCCTGTAGAATATTTTACTGTGTGGCGTCTGAGTCACGTCCAGGACCTTCAGGGAAGTCATTGAGAAGATGGAGATGAGATCTTCATGATGGTGCATGAATGAGAGACAATGGGTAAACTGAAATGAGAGATTCAATCTGCATATAAAGAGGGATGTTTTCCCCATGAGAAAAGACCATCAGGTCATGCAGAAAGGTTGGGCACTTTCCATTCTTGGAGTGGTTCAAGACCAGGTTTGGTAAAGTCCTGAGCAACCTGGACAGATCTCACAGCTAGTCCTGCTTCCTTAGAAGGAGGCAGGACTAGAGACCTTCATCAGGCCCTTCCTACCTGAGTTATGCTGTGATACTATAATGTACTATGTATTTAAGCTATATATTTGTAATAATGCTAGATACATTAGAGAAAATAATAGACTAGATTAGGTTGGCTGTACTAGCAGACTATGATAAATTATATATAAAACTGCAAAGATATCATAGGAAATGTTCTTAAACCATGCTGCTTTCCCCAGATCACACTTTCTACAGGTACCTGAGCCTGAGAGTAATATTACCTATTCAAATAATTTGCAAAACTCAATAGGACTTCTCAAAAAGTGAAACTAGGAATATTGCTAGGCTGGGATCCTTTTGTGTGCTTGACTCCACAGAAAGTATTTCTGAGAATAAGAAGAGCAGGATGGAGTTCAATGTTTGCATACTAAAAATGGAGAATAAAATACTAATAAGCACTAGTAAGTGCTTACTTCATCTAATGGAGAGATTTTAAGCATATAGAAACAGAATTTTTGTACTCTGACTGGAATGGTTATCAAGATGCACAAGAAAAAGAGGATCTTCTGGGTCACTGAATCTTCTGTGGTAGAGAGCTGTCTTAGAATATTTTTCATATACTGATAAAACACATGAGTATCATATTTGAAATTTTACATGTGGAATTTTAAAATATCTCTGACAGAAAATGGAAACAGATTGTCTTTGGTGCATAAGCTAAAGATAATTTCCATTTTCTTTCAAGAACAATATCAATAAATAGGCAGCCAAGCAATACTTAGTAGGAAATGTCATGGTTTTTCATATCCATGCAGATACGGATTATGCTTTCACTTTACAAAAAGCAAATGATTTCTTATATATCATATATATTTTTATAATGAAAATAAAGATAATTTTTATTCAGAAATATAATTGGCTTGCACCAATCTTATTGGTTTAAAAATAATCTAATTTAGACATTTTAAAAGGCAAACAAAGCTTCCTAGAAGGAATAAATTATGTTAGACAGTGCCTCGTGAAGGCACTGCCTTCTTTGCTACAGAAATCTCTAATGACATGAAAGTAAATACTAAAAGCATAGTTGGTCAGAAATAACTCTTAGAAGTGTGATCCTATTCTGTGGTCTCTGTGGTTCAAAGAACACATTTAATCTTGCAAATATGAACATATGGATCACTGTCAAAAATTGTCATATTTTTTAAAGACTTCTTCCTGCAAGGTTTTAGATATAGTTTGACACACTTTTGTCATCAAAAGAGGCTATGCAATCCACTTACTCAAAGCAAAAATTTATTCAAATTAGAGTTAGATTTGGAATATCACCTAGACTTTTGTGTGTTATCCCTTTTAAAGTGTGTTAACACAAATTTTCAAGATTCTTTTGCTTGGTTTTTTTTTCATTTGACTTGTCCCTTGGTATATTATAATTGGGTTCTGTTCCACACACTTAGTGTTTGTTCATTCAACCAGTCCTGAACAGAAGAGTAGACCCAGTGTAGATAGTGTTTCTTCCACTCCACAAAACTTAAAAAAATCTGAACATTTTAGAAATAAAAATTAAACTAATCACTTTCATTTTTGAAGTAAGCTAGAACTCTGTCAGAGACCACATATGCAAGTAGAAATGAAAAGGCAGGATCCAGCAAGGCCAGTAATTTCGTGGTTCAAGAGGACAGCAAGGATAGAAAGACCCTTACTGAGACAGCAAACATGGATTGTCTGGCTTGCTATAATCAGTAATTTAATTTCCTGTGACAGGAGCTAAATCTTCATGGTGTCATGGCCTAGTAACGATGGTAGGGTTGGACTCAACTTTGAGGTCTCTTCCAACCCAGTTGATTCTATGATTCACTCCAAGATTACCGAGGAGGAAGCACATCCCCTGCACTTTGAGTAAGACACAGGGCAGGGGAGCAAAGCAGCTCCAGCTGAGCCAGTGATTAATTCATAACACCAATAAAATCAGTTCTGTACTAGTGTCTGTCAAAGCTGACACAAATGGGCATCCTGAACAAATACTTTGTGATAGTTTTGCATAAGCATGTGCCTTCTGCTGGACAGTGGGAGTTAAAGATTTTTTTCTGCTATGTTACAGCACTAATCATGCTTTTGGGAAAACAAATGTCCATGAGGCTCAGTCACGACAGCATGTGTTCTTTGGAACTTCTTCACACTTACAGGGGTTTTGGCTGTCCAGCATCCTTTATTCTGAAGTGCTTATTTTGTCTGTCTACAGATCGTGTCAAAGAGAAATCAAGTTTGTGGTGACCACTGGCTGTGATGCAGCTACAATGCATTGCTATAGCCAAAGATAACTGATATATAAGCACCGTGCCATGGCACTACTGATTTTCATCAGTGGTAGGTTTAATCTACAATGGTCTCAACACATCCACTGAG
>NW_008666369.1:41506-42493 GCF_000695815.1 Acanthisitta chloris | reverse complement strand
GAATGTCCCACTGATGCTCTCTACTCCTCTGCTGAGAACAATGAGGAAAAGACAATGTCAGTGGTTTAGGAGTTTCTCATGGAAAATTTCTGTCTCAAGTTCCATTGATGTAGAGATCCCATCCATTTTTCCAGTATTTTTCAGGTTGCCTACCTTTGAGGTTTTACTGGGCACATTTCTGCCAGTGAAACTCAGCTACAAGTGGAATTTTAGAGTGCATAAAATAATGGATATGGGCACCTCCAAAATTCAGGTTTATTTGAAATAACATTCCTTTTCCCAAAGGCACTTAAGTACATTACTAAGTGCTTGAAAACTACATGCTCTAGTACACTGTGAGGCAAGAGACCATTCTCTCTCAACAGGTGTAAACCAGCTGCCTGTATTCTGATTGGTAAGCTAATGTTTAAGATCTGTTTCAAATCTGAGAAGAAACTGATTTCTATATTCAGGAACATGTTTTGGGTATTTTTTTTCCAAATTTATTTCCTATGTCCCTGGACAGAGATGGTTAAACAACAAAAGGCAGTTTTCATTCTTCAGAAGTTCAGGTTGTGTTTTTAGCCAGATATCTGCCAAAAAGAAGCTGTCTCATTGTTTTCTCCTTCAGCTAAACTCACTTTTTTTTTTATCTTTTCACTCCTTTAGCCCTTGAGACTTTCCAAACAGCTCAGCAATTCCTTTCCCATAGTATTTGTTATCTGTTCCAGAAAAAGCTTTTCCAGAAGTCTTGTTTCAGCCTCTTTATGAAGATGACTGCCTCTATCAGTAGTCTCTATTCCTTCAGCTATCTCCAGATATGAAGACGTTTAATTACTCCTTGATTTAATCTGAAAGAGAGTTGATTTAGCATGCTATCATCTTCACTGAAGTGTGATTGTCGATAGATTAAATAAATTATTGCCAACAAACAATACCACCAAACATAGTGAGTGAACAGTACTACGGGCTCCATTTTTGAACTAGAAAGCAGAATAAAATACTTTG
>NW_008666369.1:0-41394 GCF_000695815.1 Acanthisitta chloris | reverse complement strand
TAATTATTATTATTTAATCCTCTTCTGATAACAGAAGCTGTGTAAGTAAGATACTGGCATCTCGGTATATGTGGTTAAATGGGTGCTTAGTTTATTTTATAATAATGTTAATAAATAACAGCACACAATCCATACCTGAACTATAAAATATCACTTTAATTAATGAACTCATTAAATAACTGCCAGATTGATTATATTATCCAAGCACGCTTTCGTACCAGTAATAAGTCAGCAATTTTAACAGGAAGAAAAAGGAGGAGAAGAGAGCAAAAAATATAAATAAACATACTCTTGCAGGAAGACTGTTTCCTTTTCCTCTTGGGGTCACAGAGTAAGATGTGTCTGTTTATGAATGTTTGTATGAGGATCTACTGATGTGACAAGGTTATTACTGGTAGACAAGGTTAGATGCTTCCTGTGTCTCAGATATCTAGTTCACAGCAATTTCTTTGTCCTTAGTAATAGGTGCCTGTTCCTGAGAAATTAGTTTTCTTTCTCTTTCACATGAATGATGCTCACATATTTACTTGCAGTATAATACCAACATTCGAAACTCGGGGTGGTATCCACTGACCATATAATACTGATTCAGTCAGAAGAGCATCAGGGTTCTGGCTGAGTGTTGGTATGTAAAATAAATTTATGGGAAAAATTTTCTCAAAAAACTGAGTGTAACTATGTATTTCAGGATAGCAGGTCATGAACAATATGGTTATTAACATGCATAGACCTGTTATATGTACAATTCACACAATTTGATTGTCAGAGCCCATGTCAACCAAATGTGTCATTTTCTTGTCTCTTCACAATGATTGTAAAGTATTTAGAGTGGTTATATCTTTCACAGGATACAAAAATCATCTTGGATTTTTCCAAAGTACAGATAAATCTGTATAGCTATTCTAAATTTTACCCTCATAGTCTGACTAAAAAACATTTCCTTTAAATTGATTTTTTCAATGTTAAGAATGTACTTTAATGTTCAGCTAAACATTTTGATATTCTGTGTGAAAATTTATAACAAAATGGCATTTTGTAATGTAAACACAGTGACATTTTGAAAATGTATTGAAATCAATTTTTAGGAACAAAGCATTTCACTGTCTTCACTGAACGCCTTCTAGAGTAACTTTTTGGAACGTCAATTTTTTTAAATTTCAAGATAAAGTCTTTCCAAAGACTGCACTGTCTTCACTGAACGCCTTCTAGAGCAACTTTTTGGAACGTCAATGTTTTTAAATTTCAAGATAAATAAAGTCTTTCCAAAGACTAAGAATACTTTACAGGAGTATGAATCCTGCTTTTCACACAGCTCTATGTTTTCTCTTTAGAGATCTTTGTGTCAAGCAATCCATCCTGAAAGTTTTCCATCTCTTTCTTCCCTATCTCAGTGTTTCGCCATTGACCAGCAGTTTGTTATGATTATGGCCAGAACTGTTGCCTTAGATTGTGATCATAAAGCCTCTAACCTCTGTGAAAGTTTGAAAAAATCAGTCTCTTACAGGGCTAAGAAGACAGAATGACCCCAAATGTACCATTTTATACATGCAATTATTTTCCTGCTCTTAGTGAGTTCCATAATTATAGATTGGTTTACTTATCTCAGTGAAGGACTTTAGTTGTTGCACAGTTGAAAAGTCCAAACTTGTAACTGAGAAATGTGAAGAATGACATGGCTACAACATTGATGGATAGGAGAAGAGCATCTGACATTATCTACCTGGACTTATGCAAAGTGTTTGACACTGTCCTGTATGACATCCTTGTCTCTAAATTGGAGAGACATTGATTTGATGGATGGAGTACTCAGTGAATAAAGAACTGACTGGAAGGTCACAACCAAATAGGTCCAGTGTGAGGTTGGAACTAGATGATCTCTAGGGTCCATTCCAACCTCTTAACATACTATGAAACTGAAACAAGAAGAACAGGAGATATTTTAATGGTGTTTATAAAGTTTGCAATTTGCCATTACATTGCATTGTCTTAGTTTATATCTTTTATGCATTTTTATGTATACATGTTCTGTATTTTTATATCTTTTGTAACTGCATTTGAATAGTAGCTTATATCTTTTATGCATTTTTATGTATATATGTTCTGTATTTTTATATCTCTTGTAACTGCATTTGAATAGTAGTGTACTGAAAAAATGCTTAATGAAGACATGGAAAAAAACCCCAAAACACTACCACCTCCATCAAAAATCTCACTGCCAATACAATAAATTCTGGCTGTCTCAGGATTTACTTCTACAGGAGTTTAACAAGTCTTCACCACTTAACAGAGTGAGTGAAAGGCATTATTTAGTCACTTCAGAGGAACTGAAGCTGTTATTTGAGTTAATATACAATATAATATACTTCTACCCTAGTAATAGTGGATGTTCCAGGCAGGTCTAGACAGCATGTAACATTATTTGGAGGACGATATTTAAAGAACTAGCAGGGTTCAATGAATACTGGAATACATAATTTTCAAATTTATAGGTAAGCACAACCTGTTATTGAAAGCAACAATAGTTACAAATTTGCTTATTATATTATATGAAACTTATTTTAAAACACAGGTCTTCTTTTAGCTCAATCAGCAATAAATTATTGTTATTAAGCAACATAAAGGAATACATTGCTTGCATCAAAATGAGGGTTATAAGGCATAAAAGATTCTTATTAGTAGAGCCTGTAGGCATATCATTAGCATAAGGCATATTATTGAAGTAAAGGAGCATTTGGAAGAAATATTGTGACCAAAAAATGGTATTTGCCACATATTTAGATCTGTTCAGTGTTGACTGCTACTTTGGATGAATTACTGTAGAAATAATATATTAATTTGGCAGGTTTGAACATGGTTTAAACCCATGGGTTTTGTCCTATTTCTTTCATAATTTCTGATTTTGTAATGGACTTTATATTTCATGTCATTCTGTTTAAGCTGTTTAAAAAAAAGAAAGAGCTTAGGAGCAATCTCAAGTTTTAAACTTAGTGACCTCTAAGTTATTCATCTGAAAATCAAGCAGACAAAAAAAACCCCAAACAACCCCCCCAAAAAAGATCCCACCAACCAAACAAAAAAACAAAACCCCAAACAACCCCCCCAAAAAAAATCCCACCAACCAAACAAAAAAAAACTCCAACCAACAAGAAAACCCAAACCAAAAGCAACATTTATTTCTATTCGTCATCTGAAAAGTGAAAAATATTTCCTATTCCATAGAAATTGAAGGAAGTTATAACTTCTTAGAAATAATGACAATTTACATAGTGATCCACTTGTATAAAACCATGTTGCCTGTCACTCTAATTAGGGAAGGTAAAACAGAAAGAAGTATCTTGCTGTTCACAATAATTTGCCTGAAAACACTCACTGAAGCAAGCAAGACAATGGTCTTGTGCCAAGGGAGGTGATTGTGGCACTCTACTCTGTGCTGGTGCAGCTTCACATTGAATGCTGTGTGCAGTTTTGGGCACCACAATATAAGACAGACGTTATTAGACAGCATCCAAAGGAGCACAACAAAGGTGGTGAAAGGCCTTGAGGGGAAGCCATGTGAGGAGCAGCTGAGGTCATTTGGCTTGTTCAGCCCGGAGAAGAGGAGACTGAGGGGAGACCTCATCACTGTATATAACTTCCTCACTGAAGGAAGCGGAGGGGCAGGCACTGACCTCTCTTCTGTGGCAACCAGTGACAGGACCTGAAGGAATGGCTTGAAGTTGTGTCAGGGTAGGCTTGGGTTGGATATTAGAAAAAGGTTCTTCACTCAGGGTGTTAAGGGCACTGGAACAGGCTCCCCAGGGAAGTGGTCACAGCACCAAGCCTGACAGAGTTCAAGAAATGCTTGGCCAATGCTCCCAGGCACATGATCTGATTCTTGGGGATGACCTGTGCAGGACCAAGAGCTGGACTTGATGGTCCTCATGGATCCCTTCCAACTCTGAATATTTTGTGATTCTATGATTCTTAAAGCAATTAACACTAATACCATGCTAAGATAAAGGCTTCAAGAGGCATCTCCTAGCATTTAACATTGTCATATGTCTTTCTCAAACAAAAAAAAAAGTTTGAATGACTGTGAACTTTGAGCATATGCTGTTTGTTTACTTGAATTCTCTGCAATACAGTGCTTTCCTTACGGAGGAGTCACATGTGACTGTACTGATAAAGAATTACTTCAGTACATGCTGTTACCTGCTTCTTTTAAATCTGATGCTCCACTAAAAAGATAAGTGAGAAATGTAAGTGATAGTAAAAGAAGCAAAACCTCAAAACAAAACAAAACAAAAATTCCATTTACTCTTATCATGGAAGAGAAGAAAATCCCTGCCTCCTAACTTTTGCAAGTTTTCCCACCTGGGCTGAGTTAGAACTGTGAGCACATGCATCTTTCATGAGTATCCTAGGTGATAGTGGTATGAATAGCACTGACAGAAAAATAAATAGATTTCAAAAAAATGCTTGCTTATTCCATGTATTCTCATTGTTTGAATTGATTCAACATTTTTGAAAATGAAGGAGCACTACCCTTGGATATAAATCGGATTCTATTTGCATTCCTTGTACTGCAATCTCTTTAACACTTGCTGGGTATCTGTGTCCAGAATGGGCAAAGTCAGTGACCCATAATCTTTTAAGCTTTCTACTGCATTCTTAAAAATGAATGTGTTTCAGCCCTGACCAACATCGCTTGTTCTGATCCCAGCCGTGAACCTTTTCTAACCTGAGACTGCCAGTTGCAAATAATGTGCTAGATTTTGTAATGGTTTTTCACTGTGAAAAGAATGCCACATAGAAATTGAATGAGATCACTGGCTGTATTTCTGCCTGTGGTCGACAGAAACATGGATTTCAAATCAGAAAGGTGCTTTACATGCTTTACACCTAACACACCCAGGTCAAGCACTAACACAGCTATTAAATAGATTATTCAAATAGATATAATGTTATTTCAGCTCATGTTAAGAAAATGAGTAATGGAAAAATAAAGTAATACAATCTTTGTTAGTATTATACACAGTGAAAAGGTCAAAAGAATGTACCTAGGTAAGCCCTATATATGATGATGGTTCTTTACGGGAGTTCATCTTGAAGAGACCTTCCATATCATCTTTATGCTGATTCTTAAACTGGACTAGCATTCTCTGTTTCCAGTGACAACATAAGATGGGCTTGTAAGTTTGTGATCTTTCTCATACTCAGAGGCTTCAAAAGCTTTACTGTTGGGTCATCCTGTGAATGATTTAACCTTGATGCAACAACTAGTGCATAAAAGAACATCTGTATGCTTATACATGCATATATGTGCAGGAATCCATGCATGTTCATATATGTATATGCATTTCTTAAAGGTGAAATTTTGAGTCAATAAGAGACACAGAGTTGTTCAGCAAATGAGTTCATATATATTTCTCCTGTATCTACATCTGCTTCAGATTCAGATATTCAACTTCTAAAAGTTTCATATCTGTACCTTTTCTTCTGTTGGAGACATAGTAAGCATTTAAAATAATGAGATGAGTTCAAGACATCTGCAAATTCGTTTTTATTTGACAAAAGTTTCTCTGGAAAAGACTGTGCTTTAACATCAGGCTAGTCAGAAGCTTAGGAAATACAAACACACTTAAGATGGCATTCTGACTTTTGAATCCATATTAAGGGCAAAAACCTTCAAATTTCTATAGCCATGGCAATGATGGAATTTATGGTAATCAAGTGGTCTTTAGTGAATCAACAGTGTTGGATCCACTCAATAGTTCAGAGGTGTTACATTAAAACTAACTGAACAGTTAAAATAATTAGAAACCCAGAGATTTTAATTGCACAGATGGGCCAGATCAGAGTTTGCATACATTAGGACTAGAGAAGCTTTCATTACTGCTGACTTTATCATGGGTATGTCCTATGTGGAACACTGGTAATACAATGGCTTTGCAATAGCTCCATTCATGGAGCTGAGCTCTGAGATGAGCTGCTGTCAATCAGCAGCTTTTAAAGTATCTAACTCACTATAAAAAAAGACAAGAATAAATCTAAAACTTGACTATATTCATAGAAACATTGAATCATAGATTCACGAAATGGCTTGGTTTGGAAGGAACCTTAAAGATCATCTAGCTCCAAACTGCCTCTGTGGGACAGGGTTGACGCCTATAACTAGACCATTCATAATATATGAAAATATTGAAAGTTATAAACTGCTCTTGCTACTTTTCTCTATTTTAAGGTAGATTTATCTTCCTGAGGAATATTACTTTCTGGCCCAATATCTGGCCCTGAGCACAAGCAGAGCATCTTTTTTGATGTAATGAACTCCAGTTTATGAACTCTTCTGTATGTGAGCACAATAAGCATCTATGCAGTCAATTTTTTTCCTACTTTCTTTAAAATCAATGTGATTACCTTTCAAGAAACACAAATTAACCAGAATTTGAGGGTGCAAACCTGCTGAGTAAAGAGGTGTTTATTATTTATGCCACTGATTTAATTATAACAGGGACACTCAGCTATGTTACATCAAGTTTAATCTGAAAATGCAGCTGACAGGGATTTCCTAATTTACAGCTAATAATTAGTACTTCAGCCTTCCCACTGCACTCTAGGTGAAAGATATTAGAATGTAGAACTGTAATTTCATAATTACTTTTTTCCACAGTGCCTCTGCTACAACTGCACCAAAATTTGGTATTTCTGGTATTGTTGCCAGTAATTACTGGTATTACTTATCTGGTTATCTTGATAATACTGTTTGATATTATTAATGCACTTACCTAGGTACTGCTGGCAACATAAGGCTGCACTACCTAAAAGGTCCTCAATGCTCCCCTCTAATTATCTGCAAAGATGAGCCATTTTTCACAGAACTTCCTCCTAACAGTCTTTGAAAGCTAGTCATTCCCCACATTCTGTAACTTTTGTCAGATTCCCACTTTGTTATTTGTTATGGCCAGCAATTTCTGTACACTAGTTTCTCATTTTCTGTTCAGTAAACCTCAGGCCAGGATCTCCAGCCTGCATACTTTAATAATGTCCTTGCATTAAGGTGAAAAATTAGTAATTTAAAGAATCACCTGTGGTTATCTGAGCTCCCTTAGAAATCTTCCAAAGGGCAATTAAGACTAGTATTCTGTTAAATTTAGCTTTAGGGAACAACATTCCAGTTATGCAATAACATTTCATACATGCTTTTTATTTCTCCTCAAAAGAAGAAAACACGTCTCACCTCTTATCCCCCCCAGTTCCTACCATTTTCTACCTAGTGGTAGAAAGTCTGACCTCAAGAAACTCCCCAGATCCTTCATGTTTTCATCTGTCTGATGCACAGTGTCTTTATTAGCAAGTCAGTGGAGGTAATTGATTGGAAGCTCCTTCACTGGAGCATTTATTTTAGCTTTCACACCATATATTTAACTCTGTGTAGGTACTATGTGCTATGGCTTTCTTCATCCGTGACTCAAGATGAGAATACCTGCTTAAAACATGCAAGAGTTCATTGTTCTTAGGGGCAGAAAGGGAGCAAGGTCAGCCCTCCAATTCCCAGTTGAGCAGAGTCAGGCACTCCTTCCACTGTCTATTTGTTACCATTAAGCAGAATTGATTCAACAAACCTTAAATACAATTCTCTGGTACTTCTACCCTCATGACACACCAGCTAATGGCAAATTACAAGTGTAATTCCCCAAGATAAAGCCAAATGATAAGAAGTAATGACAGCTTCAGAGAATGAGGGGAAAGATGAATATGAGGGGAAAAAATAAATAGAAAAACTGTAGGAAAAGAAAAGGACTGTAGAAATAAATCCAATCAGATACTAAAGCCTGAAAAGTCTAGAGTACAGGAGAAAAAGCCCAAAAACCTTTCTAGAGAGCAAAGTGGAAAAGAAAGCTCATGAGATGAGAAATTGAAAGAAAAATCTTGTCAAAACATGACAAAAAAATGCAGAGTGATGGTGGATCAATAAAGAAGGAAAGATCTTAAGAGAAATTATTTTAGGTGAAAAAAGAAAGACCTATTTCTGTGGACAAGAGATTATAGTTGTCCTCTTAATCATAAAAATTTAAATAATATCTGTTAAACTTTTAATGGAAAATAGAGAAGGAAATTAAGCCCTAATTAAGGGATGGAGGGCTGCTGTAATTTGCCAGGTTATATTTTTAATAAGCATACTTCTAAACCCATTTTTAAATTCAGATTGTAAATTTAGTTGCTTGTGGAGAATTTTGAAACTAAATGTTCATAATCTAATTTTTAGAAATCCTTTCTAATATTTTAGTCAACTGAATCCTGAAAATGTTTTTTCTATCAACCTGTTTCAAACTTTCCAGTCAAGTTTGAAGTTAGATGCTATGATGAAGAGCACAATAATCATAGTCATGCTTATGCAATTCTGCTTCTCATAGGTAAAAGGAAAATTTGTCAAACCATATAACTCTAAAATAAAATCAAATATTAAGATAAATTAGGCTTCAGGGATTTAAAATAAAATATCAATATTTGGTTTAAAAGAAGTAATTTATCTTACTTTCATCATAATTTTGGTTTGCAAGACAGGCTTTTTTGGTTTTTTAATGGGAAAATTAGGAGTGGTTTTAATTTCTGTCTTAGGTCAAATAACCTGTTTTTAGCCTTGAATGATCTCCTCTTCACTGCTACACTTGCCAGCTGTTTATAGACAAAACATCTAAAAGTAACATGCAGTTTTAACAGTTAGTTCTTGTAATAGATATAGCTACTTGTAGCCAGAAGGAAGGAAGTCTGGTAGATGGGACTATTTCATAGAATCATAGAATCAGAATTTTAGTGGTTGGAATGAACCTTACAGATCATTTAGTCACAACCCCCCCGCCATGGGCAGGGACACCTCCCCACTAGACCAGGATGCTCAAGGCCTCTTCCAACCTGACCTTGAACATTGCCAGGGTTGGAGCAGCCACAGCCTCCCTGGGCAACCTGTTCCAGTGTCTCACCACCCTCACAGTAAAAACCTTTCCTCTAATGTCTAACTTAAACTTTCCTTCCTACAATTTGAACATGTTACCCCTTGTCCTGTGACTGAGTTCCTAACAAAGAGTCCCTCTCCAGCTCCCTTGTAGGCCCCTTCAGGTATTGAAAAGTTGCTCTGAGGTCTCCACACAGTCTTCTCTTCTCCAGGCTGAACAGTCCCAACTCCCTCAGCCTGTCCTCATATGGGAGATGCTCCAGTCCTCTTAGCAACCTAGTGTCTCTCCTCTGGACTTGCTCCAACAGTTCCATGTCCTTCTTATGTTGAGAGCACCAGAACTGCATGCAGTATTCCAGGTGGGGTCTCATGAGAACAGACTAGAGGGGGGAAATCACCTTATATTTGCTCTTATATGAATCAGAATTTAATTTTGCAAACATAGAGCCTGGTATGATTTAGTCCTTCAAGTTCCACAATAGTTTTCAAAGATCCCTTCTTGGGATGGGCGTTGCAAGCAAGGATGTGTCAATGGATGAGGCTGACCAAGCTTGTGGCAGTGCATGTGGATCCACATGCAAGTGCCTGCCCCAGTCTGCAAGTCAGACCAGACCTGTGGGAAAAAAGTAGGTTATAGGTGTACATCAAAATCCATTTTCATCTCCCTTCCCATCAGCACCTTATGTGTGAAAAAGGAGATAAACCAAAGAGAGACTTTTTATGCTGTACCATTTAAAAGGTTTATTTGAAGATATGTACAGATCTTAGACAGATTTGGGACAAATTGTTGCACAATACATCTAAACTACCTTTCAGTGTGCTTAGCTGGAGGTATTTGCACTTTCCCATGTGATGTATATGTTGAATGTAGAGTGAAATCATTAACAGTATATGTTTAAAATCTTACTTTAAAACTAAGAATCAATGTGGCTCCAGTCCATGATTTGAATTATAAACTGCTCTTGGAACTCAGTAATATTTACTAAGTAAATATAAAAAGCACTTAGGGAGTGTATACACAGCCTTATACCATCAGAAAAGAAATTTCATTTAATTGGCCAAATATCAGAGAAAACAGGCTGAGATTTTTTTTATTGAATGTAAACTACTGCTTTCAGTATCTCCAGAATTCCAAGGAAATATATTTTATTGGATTCTCTGTTATCATTCTAGACAACACTATGGATTTTATCACAAGTATAAGGCAAACCGAGGTTTCATATTGAAATGTAAATATCCAAGAATACAATCAAGCTTTAGCTCTTACTAAAATTGATTGAATTTGCAAATGACTAAATAAATAGATATATAGCACAGTTTATAAAATGTTAAGCTTTTATGTATCTCATTAATATTATTTATAATGATAAAACAAATTGGCCCATTTTAAAATTAGGAAAGTGGAGAAATTCCACTTTGTTTGTATTACATGATTAAAGATAATAAATTACTGTGGACATAGTTTACTGAGAAGTCATATTTTATTTATATCAATTCTGTGGTTTTAATAAACCATGATTTAAACACACACATATACAACTTTATTTATATTTAGACTTAGCCTCCAGTCTAATTTCTTTGACAGTGGTGCCAAATGAAATCTGAAAGCCATTCTGAAGAGTTAAAACACAACTGGAGGTAGAGACTCCCTTTCAGCTTAACTCAACTACTCCAGGTGGCAATGAATCACAGGCATCACAGCTCCTTGGTGCCTCATTGAAAACCATCAAAAATCTATGGGTCATGTGTGAGAATGCACACAATCAACTTTTTCTGGGAGTGGGGCTTGGGGAACAGCCTGCCTGACTACTGACCGAAGAAAGTTTAACATATTGCCCTCTACAACTCCCAGAAAGAAGGTTGGAGTCAGGTGGGGATTGATCTCTTCTCCCAAGCAACCAGCAGCAGGACAAGAGGGCACAGACTCAAGCTCTGCCAGGGGAGGTTTAGGTTGGATATTAGGAAGAGATTTTTTACAGAGAGAGTGATCAGGCATTGGAATGTGCTGCCCAGGGAGGTGGTGGATTCACCATCCCTGGAGGTTTTCAAGATGAGACTGGATGTGGCACTCAGTGCCATGATCTAGTGACCACAGTAGGGTTGGACTCGATGATCTTTGCGGTCTCTTCTAACCTGGTTGATTCTATGATACTGTGATTCTATGATTCAAGGGGGGCAAGTCTTTAAGGCTGAGACACTGGAAGGAAATGATGATGACCTTGCAGCAACCTCATTTTTATTGCCTCAATTAAAAAAATCTTCGAATAGCTTGTGAAGCCTCTTGAACTGAAATGGAGATGACTGTGCAAAGTCTCCTGAAGAGTTACAGGAGCCCCAGAAGTACTGGCAGGCGGGGGCCCGCAGGGCAGCTGGCTGCTGAGCCTGCCAAAGAGCCAGGAGATGCTGCTGCTTCTGGAGAAAATGTTTTCTACAGCTGAGCAGCTGGGGCCTGCAACTGCCATGCAAAGGCTTGAAATAATAGTTTGAAATAGTGAGGGATGCAGCACTGGGAATTGAGCATTAAAAATTTCTGTTATGAAACTCAACAAAAAATGTTTAATCAAAGACAAATGGTCTTGAAAATACTAAGTGGTCATTTGTTTGAAATAATAGAGGTTAGGAAAAATGGAACACATCAAAGCAATTTCTTTAGCTATTTGCAGCAATAAAGGTCAGGGGGCAGAGGATGTTCCTCAGTTCAGTCCTAATTTGTTTGGCTGTAATGTGCCAATAAACAAAAGTTGTCTAAAAAAATACTAAAAGAAACACTAAAAGTCTTTCAGTGATAAACTGAAGCAACTTCTATGATGCAGTTATAAGTCCCCCAAAACCATCTGAAGAAATTCACAGCTAAACAAAGGTTTTGAGGGAGGATGCTCATGCCCAAATTTGGGTGCATGAAGGAATACGCTGAGTTTAAAAATATAACATTTCTACCAACTCAAAGTTTCAATACCCCACCCCCCCAAGTGTCTCTATTAGGGTCATAAACATGGATTTAAGAACTGAATTCTAGACTTTTTTTTTACAGGTTTCTTGTTTTTGGCTTGTAGGTGCAGCTGCACTCAGGAAATGAGGATGTAAAAATAGCATCCTAGTCAAGGATTTGGCCCATATAAGTAGATGTCTCTTCCAGCTCATAATGGCATATTTCATTGATCTAAAAAGAAGAAAATAGTCACACAAAAAACTTCCCCTTTATTTTCATCATACCTACTCCAGGACAAATGTGCTATAAGAGCACACACTCATTTCTATTCTGTTTAAATATGTTAACTTAGAGCTATCTGAGGTACTACTTCCAGATATGCTGGAATGTACAGTTTTATTTGTCCTGATGCTTTTGGGGCTGTTAGCAGTTTTTTGCAACAAAGCTATGGCCTGACAGCCACGTTCCTTAGGAGCAATGAAGCTATCATTCATGAGAGTGAAGTCCATAAAAGCAGAAGACAGCTTGCTCAACAGCTGCACCCAAGTTTGGGAACTCATTACCAACAGAGACTGGGATGAACACAAATCTCCCTGGCTTCAGAGCAAAGTAAAAAACTGTAAGGAATTAAAGAATATCTTACCTGTCTCAAACACTGTTGAAGCCACAAAAGGACTCGCCCTAAGATAAGATCCGCTAGCCACCATGATGGCAACTTGAGATAAACACAAAAGAGATGAGTTTGTGCTAATTCCAGATCTGGCGGAGATGAGATCTGGTTAGCATATCTGGATTAATGTATCTGGACAAAATTTCCTGCTGTGGACATATATCACTGGTCAAACAAAGATCACCCTGAGTTACCCTGCAACCACCAAGTCCCTACCCCAAAGAAGCGTGCAAATGAAGGCACACCCATCCTCGTTTTGCATGTAAATTAGGAATATGCCTCCACAGATGCCCAGAATTTGGTCTGTATAAAGGTGCTACCCCCAGATGAACAACCTGGGACCCCCACCATCAGAAGTATGATTTGGGACCCTCACCACCAACAGAATGACTTGGGACCTTCACCATTGAGAAGCCCAGGGTGAAGAGGGATCAATACGATGCTGCTGGACCCACAGGTAGTGACTCTCTCTCCCTCTCTCTTTTCCCCCAATCTCTCTTTCTCACTCTATTTCTCTCACACTCTTTCCACCTGCTCTTTCCTGTTTCTTTCCATCTGTCTACCTCACATTTATAATTATATTTAAATAAAACCCATATTATTATATTATTAATGCATTAATGACTTTGGCATATGGTCTCATTTCCACCTTACTTTGGGCAGATGCACCTCTCACTAGTCAGATTGTAACAAAAATTCATCTCCTTGGCTTTTTTCTCCCTTTTTCACTTCTCCAAACAAAGGTGAGACAAGCAAAAAGGAAAGATATGAAGAGATGGGGAGAAGGTAGAGAATACCACACTTCTCAAGATTATTCTCACTAAGAAGTTCAAAAGATGAAATACTACACACAAACCATTATCAGCCATGACATTCAAAACCTAAGAACATTAGAAGGTATCCAGAAATCATAATTTTATGCAAACTAGGGTATGTAAACAGATTTTGTAAACAGACAGATTCTTGCACTTTTCTTATTAACTGTGACATGACAAAAGATTCAAGGGGTTTAGTAGCAAAAGTAATCATTATAATCCTTTATATGTTTATCTGCAGTTTAAAGCAGACATATCACTTGAGAGTCCACCCTGATCAGGTCCATGATTTTGGTGTGATTGGTAGTGTGACAACTAGAAAGACCATGTGGAATGCATCGTGCACGGCATCTAGATAACGTGCAATCAGACATGCTCTCATCTTCTGAGTGCCTGTGGTTTGGACCACTTTTTGTGGTGAGAGGGTGCACTTTTATTTGCATGGTCTGAATTTGGTTCCAAATTGGTTTTCATCAGTTATGTGTAGCTCAACATCTCTTACATCCTAAGTAGTTCCACAGAATTAAGTCAAGCACTGCAGCTTATTAAGGAGAAGTATTTGGATTTTTTGAAACATTCAATGTATTTCAAATTCTCTCTCATCTCAAGTGCATGGAGTAATTATCAAATTGGTGCATATACAGAAAAACACTTCTATTCTATAATTGTTGGATATTACACTTTAGTTCATTAATGCTGTGTTAATGGAGGATTTTTCTGGATGCTAAATATATTACAATAATTAACTAGATCTTGAAAGCCTCCATCACTTGGACTTCCCTGGTGTTAAGCAAATAAAATGACTGTGTCTTCTGCCTTCTCTCTTTTACATGCTCCAATTGGCATAATAATAAAATAGCCAATGAAATTATTACCATCTTGTTTCATTATTTTTGAAACTGGCATTTAATTTAGAAATTGTTGGGGGGGCAGGGAGGCTTCAGCTACAAGAAAAAAATCAGTATTTCTAATCTACAGTATATTTGCATCTTCACTGAACTGTACAAGTTCATGCAGAGTAGTTTGATCAGTCACTGCATTCTTGCCATGATCTAAAAGCTGGGTTTTCATTGAAAATCCTAAATTCAGTAGAAAGTCTTACATTTTTATTTGTTTACTTCACTGGAGAAAGTGACAGTATGCCTCTCACTGAATTTTATGAAGATTAAATATTTATTAATTTAGGATACATAACCATGAAATTAAACACATTAAATTAATATTTTGTTTTAATAATATATTTAATTTGAATATTTGCACATTCTGGAGATAAGAGGTCTTGTTTTTCTGCTAAGCAGATGTAGATGCATATGTATAAATATCTCTTTTTAATGCTGGGACTGAAGACTCAGACAGATAAAAGCTTTTACCTAAGGGATTACAGTATTGAGTACGATTCTGCACGTCAGACAGGAACCTCAAAAGTGACTCTTTTGTTCTGTCAAGTACACTGTATCAAGGAAGTTTGCAAAATGCTGAATTGGTCAACCATGGAGACTACATACAAGCTGGATTTAGATCACATCAGTTGATGTCAATTTACTTTCAGAAAGCAAGGCATCAAATAGGAAAAGTGTTCCCAGAGTTCCACTATTCCTACTTCAGCTGGGTTACTCTTTTCAAGGCAGACTCTGAGCTGATCCTCCTCCTCAGTTTAGTATATTTTAATCATTAATACTCATTATTGTCTCCCACTTACTGTACTTGTATGACTCTGCAAGTATTATTTGGCCCAATGCTTTGAAATGCACAGTGATTAGGTGTTCCAATTCCTGTATCAGAACTTCATTATTCCTATCACCTAAAGATGCAAGAGCAGACTGGATGAAATATTGATTCATCAATTAATCATCAGTTAGTCTTAGGAAATAACTCTCTGTACTGCAGCGAGTAAACATAGCAAAAGAACTTTTATACCTATGCCTGTGATTTTTTTAAATCGTTTTCACTGATTTGACTGTAGTTATATCAAAAAGCCATACTGAGTAGTAGCATTTTCTTAATGTAGAAAGATGTGGAGAGTCAAGGTTTCACTTTTTCCATCAGTGAATAGACATATTTCTTGGATGCTGGGAGCTTGCACAACAGCAAGTAAGTTTAGCAGATTGGCAGTGAGTGCATCTGTCCTATTTTGTTTCAATTTCCTCTTTATGATTATCTATAACCTCTATTAAATGACTTACATTGCATATTTTATTTGAATATTTTTCACTGAAATAGGTCAGGGCAAATAAGTCCCGTGATGCAGATAGTAGCCTCAGAAATTATTACCTCCTTGAAAGCACAATATAGAGATGATTATCCCACTCTATTCATCCCTGATGCAGCCTTACCTGGAGTACTGTGTGCAGTTCTAATTTAAGAACAATGGAAAGGTTCTTGAATGCATCCAGAGGAGGGCAAGACAGTTGGTGAAAGGGTTGGAAGGCATGTCCTTTGAGGAGTGGCTATGGGCTGGAGAAAAGGAGGCTGAGGAACAGCCTCATTGCTCTCTGCATCTTCTTGAGGAGAAGTGGAGACAGAGTGGCTGAGCTTTTCTCTCTTGTATCCAGTGTGGTAATGGTTCAAAGGTTCAAAGTTGTGCCAGTGGAGGTTTAGACTGGACATAAGGAAGTATTTCTTCTCTAGGCTTCCTAGACAAGTGGTCTATGCCCCAAGGCTGTCAGTATTTAAGAAAGATTTGGACAATAAGCTTTAGTTTCTGCTCAGCCCTGAAGTTTTCAGGCAGTTGACCTAGATGATCATTGTAGGTCCTTCCAACTGGAACAATCTACTCTGTTCCATTCTGTATTATTCTATGCTATGAAATCACAAAGTATTCTACTGTGGTATGAAGAAAGATTTTATTCATATTTTATATTTTGGCTCTACTAGTTATGCTTTACATTTAGAAAGGGAAACTCCAGATTTCAAAGAAAAGAAAATTTGAAGAAAATCGAGGCCATCCGGCTTCATTGGAAATTAGGTGCTATCTCTGCATGTTCGTGAAAATAGTTTGTAAATACTTTTTATGATCACCCCTCAGACCATTGCAATAACCTTAATAGTGGTTTGTGCTTTATTGTATGTAATAATTTTATCTGTCCTAAAGAGGCATGATTGGAGATATTAATTCCTCTGTTGTTTATCTGAGACAAAGGGAGTCCAAACAGTGCAAAACAACGGTATACATTAAAGTCCAGGAATGTGGCAATTTCTCCTGGAATAAAAAGTAATCAGAAGTTAATTCAGCACTCTGCAATTAAATTGAAAATATAAAAATACAGAGACAATTCTCATAGAAAGGAATGGGTACTCAGATCATAGCTTTATTTGAAGTACATGAAACATTACTTTATAGACTGGTGTGCATACTTTTGTGTGTGTCCAGTAAAATAAATTCTTAATTCTTTCCTGTGATATTCAACAGTTTCAGGTCATGTTCAATGAGGTGCCTGACAACCTCTCAGGCTATGGCTGCACCATGGAGTACAGCCCAGTAGCAGCAGAAGTGAAAAGTGCTGAGGCCAGACACATACTGTACATGTTCTTCAGAATTTTATTTCAGGCTAGCTATATCCTGGTCCCTAAGGACTGAATGCCCATGAGTAATTGGAGGGCAGAAATGTGCTCCTGGAATATATTTTCTTGTTTATTACCACCCAAAAGAGCATGAGAAAACACACTTCAGGACTTTCAAAGGAGGCAACTGAAAAGACAATGCACTAAACAGAGACATGAGAAAGGGCTCTTCAAAATCACACCCCCAATCCAAAATAAAAAAACAATGAAGAAGCACCTGCAGAAGAGGTATTAGGTATATATTTTAATCCCTTTTGACAGGTGAAGGAAATAAATTGAGACCTTCACAGCTTGGGTGAGTGATATAATTAGATAAAACAGTGGTAGTATCAGCAGTGCTTCGTCTGACTGCTATTTCCTGAGAGAAAACCTACTGTGCACCTTTAATGAACTCTACTATACAAACAGTTTGGTGCCTGTCATGCCTATGCTTGAGAATACCTGCCAAATCTGGTTGTTCATGGGATTTAGACATATGTTTTGTGACCATATCTTGAGAATCAAGCTCTGCAAATTTCCTGTGAAATTGGTATTGGAGCTTTTCCAGTTGGTGGGCAGGTATTTTCTGTCACCTTTAGCAAACCACTGCACCAAGCAGATGGCAGGTACTGCTCCTACCCTGCAGTCACACAGCCATTTATATGGTGTATCCACACATGATAATGAATGGGAAGGGGAATTGATTTTTTTTTTTCTGGAAATAAAATTTTCTTGAACTTGTCATATAGCTTCATCAAAACCTCTGATCAAGATAGCTAAGTGTGTAAGGGGAACTTTTGAAGGATTTGAGGCTAAGCTTTACTGACTGTAAATGAAAACAGAAAAGCTGGAAAAAACCAAAATAATAGTAGCATTGAAAGTGAACAAAATCTTGTATTGGCTTTAAGCCTGGATCTAATGAGGGCAAGTGGGAGTATGCTTGTGTGACCCATATTTCAAAAACCTTTACTTTCCTGATTTTTATTTCATTCTGATCTGGAACCCATTGGATCATCACTGAGCAAAATCACAGTGTATCCAGGCAACCCAGAAATCTCTTCTTTTGTACTTAACATTGGATACACAATGAGGTATCCACATACACAATGTAAGTATTTCCTTACTTTATCTATATCTCTTTTGAAACATAATACCTTCAGCCAACTTCTTACCTTTTGACTGCTTGCTGACATCATAATTTTATTTAAAAGAGGTTGGGGTTGGTTTTATGGTTTGTGTATTTAACAATGAATTGAGTTATAATAGAGAGATAATCCAAGCATTAGTATTATTTCCACTTTTTGTTTAATTTATTGTGGAGATCCACAAAGAAGCCCAAATTCATCAGCCTCACTTGTTCCATCTATCAGGGAAAGCCTCAAAATCAGTCCTGGCAGTTACCTGGCACAAAAAAAATCTCTCTTTAACTATTTTCCCATGCTTGTAGCTTTAAAGTGCAAATATACATCAGTAAACATTGAAGGTCTCGGAATGAAATCTTGGTTTGTTCTTAGAACTTAAAGAAATTTTAAGGAAATACATCCAGTATAATGAGTAAAATATGATTAATTTCTAGCCATCCAATGTTTTCTAGTCTTCTGATGTGTTACTTATTTCAGTATTGCATTTTAAATTAATAAGACCCATGAGATGAGCATAGGGGAATAAATGAGAACAGACAGCTATAAGGAAGATACAGATCAGCATGCAGACCTCAGCTGCTGGTAGATCACCCTTTCCAAAGACCTAAAAACAATAACATCAGTAAGACTCTACTGATGCTGACTCAGCATTGCTGCCTTAGTGGGGAGCAGCAAGCAAAAATGAGCATAATTTTGTTTTGGTAAATAAAATGTGGCCATAAAAATTGGAAATGAAGTGCTTTTACCTTTTTTAAATCTCTTCTTTTTGATCAAACCAAGAATGTATTTCATATAATAGCAGTTGAGCTTGTGACTCTGAATAGATACGTAAAGATGGTAATGAACAGATATTTTCCTGCACTACTGATTATTATCCTATGAATCTTTCAAATGTGTATAATATCTAGCTTGGCAGAATCAGCTCTCCTCAGAGCTTCAGCAAATAAAGTCTCAAACACAATGATCAGGTACACTTGAAGGAGCTAGGATTTATGATATTCTACTTCTAAATTCAGACACTGTACATTATATTGTAATTTTGTAGACTCAAGAATCTAACGTGATACCAATAACTTAAGCAGGTTTTTGTTTTTGTTTTTTTCACAGAATTGTAGATTTTATATTTGGAAGCGTTCATTATCCAAAGGCAATGAGGAGATGAGGCTAGTTTAGGAGACTGCAGTCAAATTGGTTGAATTGCTAGTTTTGTTCCAGACAAAATTGAAATATTTACAGATATGGTGAGAAAGCTGGTTTGAAGAGCAGATAAGCTCAAGCAAAAAGCAAAATAAAGGAAACATAAGTATGTGATACTGCTTGGATAGTCACAGTGTGCACTTCTGAATCAAGAGCAGTCACTGATGGGACTCCCCCAGAGGAATGTTACCAGCTGAGTATTCACTTCTTCAAAACCACTGAGTTTTAGTGATGGCTGATAATGAGAAGACAAAATATATAGACATGAGGCAGTGTAATAGCAGAACATTGGAAAATGGGAAAAATTGTTTTCCTGTTATTCAATTAATAAATAATTCCTAACCCTTCTTTTAATAGCATAAATTTACTTTTAAAATATTCACATTCCCGGATATATGTATTTATTTTTAGCAATATTTTTTATCATTTCATAGCATGATAGAAAGAATCTAAGCAAGAAATACATATCATAAAATAGAGATAATGTATTTTTAAAGACAATTAGTCCTGCCCACAATTTGTTTCCAGCTGAGACAGCACAAATCTTCATCATCCAGTCTCAATAATTATTTCCACGAAGATTAAAAAATGCATATCTTTGTATAATATTAAAGATAGTACTAAAATATACTGTGGGATGTTTCCAATAATTGCTATACCAGCATAAAAGTCTCTCTAGCTTGGAAACTCTCCTATTTCCATACTCAAAGACCACATTTGCCCACAGCAATGAGTGAGAGCACAAATGGCTAGTTTATATGCAAGAAACCTTATCCCCCTTCCTTCTTGCTATATCCCAAATTTTTTTCTTATCCTGCATCCTAGGATACAGTCACTGCTCTGCAAAGAACTATTTTGCTCTTCCATCCCTGACAGGCAACCACATACTTGGTGGGACTAAAATACATTTTATCCACTTATACCCTGCTAGCAAATGGTGAAGTTACTTTTAGCAATTTCTTGTTAGCTTCAATGAAATTTATTGTTCCCCAATTTTTGTGTGAGACCTTTAAGTTGCATTAGCCATACCTTTATGTTTCTTTGAAATCATTGGTAATTCAAACATGGTGATACAAGAAAAGATTTCATAAGAACCTCCCTTCCTTCCAATATGTAGGTATACATCTGTGCTTTTGAAGGCATGTTCCAACTCAAAAATTCCCTGCTCATCACTGAAATTAAGAAACTAAGGCAGAGTGTGACAGCCATTTAGTAACTCAGTCTAATACAAGACAAAAGGTCTGGGTGGAAAGCAAACATATACAAAGAGTTTTTCATCTCATTAACATGCTATATTGCTTCCTAACCTCTAATAATATTTTTTGTTAATGGGTGGAATCTTGCCAGGTTAATTGAATTCATATTATTTCAATATATTCTTATTTATGTATTAAGTTCAATAGGACAAATACAGGATGTGCTTTTTTCAGTAGCTCATTTCCCACCATATTTAAAACAAAACTCAGTGAGGAATGGGATAGGCTTTAGGTAATACATTCCATAAATTATCTGTCAAAACAAGTTCTCTTTCAGATTCTTCACAAAAGCCCTATTTAAACAAAATACAATGGTTTTTGTCTATTTTTTTCAAAAACATAGTCCAAACTGTATGCTTCATATAGTAGGAAAACTTGCATCTCAGAATCTTGTGACTGGTTATAGAAAAGACACTAATGATTCTTAAATTTTGAGGCAGGGGGAACCTTTGTTATTAATTACTTTTTGAAATTTCCTGTCTATTGACAAATCTCTAATATGATAAGTAGCATTTATTTACAGAAGAGGACTCACCAAAGAAGTATGGTTTGAACACAGGTCATAAAAAGATAATGCAAATGCAGGTAAGAATCTCTCTTGTATCAAAGCCAGCATATATCTCACCAGGTCTCAGAAGTGATGTGTGGGTGGATAATTCAAGAGAAAAGGAGTGTAAGTATAAAACAGTTGCACCTCTCCTGGTACAGTTACTGAACAGTTGACAAACAGCAGTTAAGGAATTTTTCATCTTGAGATTGTCTATGTACCTTTCCTTTTATTGATTCTTGATAGACCTATCATACATGAATTTCTTAATTCTTCTTCTAGCCATACGTTTGAGCTCTATCATTCCACAACAATTGTGACTATATTGTATTTATTTACTATAAGTAAGACCTTTTAATTAACTTGTTCTCTGACAATTTTGCTATGAGATATAAAGGGTAAACTTTACTCGATTATATTACTTGTGTTGTCCAAGCTTCTACATAGTCCTATCATACACTCCTCCTATCAGTCATCTCTTTTCCAAAGTGAAGAGTATTTTTAATCTCCGTATTTCTGATCTGACTTATCTTCCACCTCTTTCTGCTGCATCTTTTTAACAGGAATGAACAGAATTACACCCACAAGTCAAGATGTAGACTCACCAGAGATTACATAGTCTCATAATGACAATTTCTATTCTTTATTACTTTCCTAATATTTCCTAATTTCTATTTACCATTTAACTGCCTTTGAACATTCAGGTGATGCTTTCAGAAATCTACTCATAATAACTAACAAGATCTTTCAGAGCTCATTATTGTCCATCTGTAGTAGAGTTATTGTGTTTTTCCTACCAACTGCATTATTTTGCATTCATTGACATTGAATTTCATCTGCCATTTTATTCCCATTTCCAGAGTTGATATCGCAAGATATTCCTGCAGGTCTTCATAGTCAGCTGTAGATTTTATCTCAAGATTCTAAACATATCTTTTACCCACATCACTGACTCCATCAAAGGACTCCAGCAAACCTGAGAAGCAAAAATTATGTTGCAAATCATATTCCCTTTATGTAAAGCACATTGACCTTTTCCAATGCATAATAGTTACTTGACTAATAAGTCTACCTTTCTCATAGCATTTATTGACAGTCCCAATTCTGAAGTCAAGCACCTAGAAATATCTGGATACCTCTTGCTGCCCTTCAGTGAAGCTAATTTGACTGACAGATTGGTTACCATAGTCAGAATTTCAGCAATTTGATATTTGAATTTCCTTAGTTCTCCAAGTTAACAAGTGTATTATATTGATGCCTTGCTATAACATATTCTATTGAACTGTTCTGACATCTGACATTTCAATATGAGACAGTTGCTCCCTCCTCCTCCCCATTCTTTGTCTATGAGTGAATAGAATTAATTTAAATTATATACTATGGCCTTGTCTTTCTCAAGATCAGCCAGTATCTTTTAGTTGTCTATTAAACTTTATTTCTGGTTGGATTCCTGCTTCTGATACATTTGAAAAAAGTTTTTTTTTCCTTCAGTAAGTTTTATGCAATCAACAACTTCTTCCTTGAAATCTCTTTTGCCCTTTATTGTTAGGGTTTTACATGTATTGCCTTTTCAGTCCCCCAGATAACAGCTTCTACTTCCAAAGCCTTTGATTAACAAATACTGCAGATGTACATACTGAGAACTGTTCTGTTTTTTGAATTTATATTTATTTATTATATTACATTATTCATATATATGAACAGCAATTTTTTTCTTTCAAAAACCAGTGAGAAGAACCTTCTGAAGTTTCTGCTAAGTCAGTAAAGCTGGATGATTTGGTAGGATTTAATTTCTATTTATTTGCATAATCTGGGGTAAATGATCAGTGTTAAATGAAAGATGTTTGATCTAGTGATTGTAGCATATTCAGTTGAGGCTGCAATTTATTCGGTACATGTAGATGAACAGAGTTTAAGACCATGTAAAACTGAGATAGTTTAATAGGATTGCCACTGAAAGACCTCCTAACACATCTCTTATTAACATCAAAAAATGTGATTATTTTGACCATTGCAAATATGGGCCATTAGGAATGTCATAGAAAGATCATGCTAATGAGGACTGCTTTTTAAGCTCTTCAGTCTGAGTCAGCTCATCAGTTTTGAGGCTAGAAACATTCAATCTTTTAGTCACACTAAGTACGTTATTTTGAGGAAGTGAAGAAGGAAAATTTTTTTCAAACCCAGAAGTTCAGGAACTTTGCTTCCCTCACTACAATGATTCATGGGTTAAGAGCCAGGAATTTTTCAGCTTTGAAAATGAGCTTTCTTAAGTCTATGCCCTGGCATTAGGAGGCAGTGTGGGCAGCAGCTGACAGCTGTGGCTCCTGGGGTTATGCTGGGGAGAGGGAGTCATCCAGTGTCAGAGGTTTTGTGCACCCTCGTTCTGGGAAGAAGAGGCCAGAAGAAAAACAGAAGAAATTCTGGAAATGTGTGTTGTTCCTGCTTTGTGTTTGGGTCTTTGGGATTGTTTTATTCTGGTTTATTTCTCAGGGCAAAGTATTTGGGTTGCAAGCTGCCAAAGCACAGTTGGTAGTACAGCATTAGAAACTAACACTTTCTTCTTAACCTTTGAGTTTAAAATCATATATTCTGCTGCTGGGATTCAACTTGCATCAGAAAAAAAAAAGGTGTAGAGTTTCACCACCAAAAGACAATAAAAACAGTTCTATGGAGTCTTAACAGAATATCTGAAATGTCTAAAGAGCTTCTGTGAGGATCCACAAACAGAATTAGAAATCCTCTGAGAGTGAGGTTTAAATATTTTATCATCAGAACTATGGTTTTCTGAAAGGATGCTGTGTTTGAAAACTACACAGTGGTTGTTTTAACCACAGTTTAAGCAAAAGGTTACCTCCATTCTTTCCATAATGCAACTGATCCTAGAGATGGGATAAATTCAGAGCTTTCTCCAAGAAAAATCCTCATAGTTTTTTCCTGGTTCCAGCAAACACAGCATGAGAGAGCAGGCACTGCTGCTCCCAGGCATCAGGAAGCACCTGACAGCAGAAGCATGGAGAGAGGAGACGCTGAATTTCCACCTGCAAACTGAAAGCAGCTGATTCCTTGATTGAGCTTGATTATAATTTATCTGAGGAGAGGGGAATATTTATCTTTTTACAAAACTTCTGGGTTTATTCTCTTTTGGGTTGAATTTGCATCTTTAAAAGACTTTCTTTGACTGTTGGGTCCTTTGATGGTTTGGGTTTGCATTGGTTAGTTTGGAGTTCTTTTTGCCAATGAAAATGCTTCCTTCAAGATCTTTGACCATTGCCAAGGGCCTGTGGTTTAGCCGCTCTCCGGTGTAGTGGCTTCTGTTTAGCTCACTGGATGGCAGCCTGTTTCCTGGCATCTACTTTAAATCATCATGACCTGGAAGGTTGGGAGGATGAAGGGGAATGAATACTCATGTGTTGTTCCAGAGGTAAAATTTATTCCAGTTCTATAAATGTTCTAAACAGGCATTCATTTGGAATATGACTAATTAATCTTGTAATATATTTCTGCAACAAACCAAGAAGTGGTTTGTTATTTTCTACAAGCTATCAAAGCAGCTACTGCTTGTGGTCTATTTTGTATATTAAAGCAAAAAGGTTACACAGAGAGTTTTTACAGCTCTGCTTCTAACACCTTTTCTGTTATTCTTTTCATATAGTAAATGAATAAAAAGTGTTAAAATAACTTTCATATGGTGTTTTATAATTTAAAGAAAATAAAAAAGTTCTTGTTTTAAACCACAGAGCCTGTACTCAAAGAAGCTTGTGACACTTGGTGATAAGTCACTTGCTCCCTGCATCAGGTCCTTTCATACAAGGACCAAGTTTGGGACACTGCACAAATTCCTTTAGCTCTGCTTTGAAAAGAACCACCCCTTCAGAAGGAGCACAGAAGAAATACTGTGTGCTTTTGCCCAGAAAAACGTCTTTGAGCCCATAATAAGCCCATCCTGATGTCTGTAAGTCATAGTCATCACTCCAATTCCTCTGTTTGGCCTGGGTAAAGAATCTGATAATTTTGCTCTTTTGAACCAGGAAGCATAACAGGTGCCTAAATATCTATTCAGTACCTATTATGTCCCCATTAGGTAGAATAATAGCCTATCTGAATATGGGCTTAATTGCTTCTATGTAAATGCTCCAGAAATTTGTGTGCTAACAACAATAAAGACTTTCACTGCTGAAAGAAAACCTATGAGCAGTCACAGCTTCTTGATAATGGGCCATTATCCATTAACTGTAAGCACATAAAAAGACATCTCTTTAGCAAAATGTCCTTACAATGGGACTGCAGCTGAGAGCTAATACTTCCTCTAACTGTCTAATCAAACAGAGGCAGCAATTTGCACATGCCAGAAGGGCAGCACAGAAATTATTTTGAAGGCCCAAAATGTGAGTCCAGTGCTGTGAGGATGCCTGTAAAAACGGTAGTAAGAGCTGATGTGTTCTCTGGGCAAGCAAACCTGCAGGAGTTGGCCAAGAGAAGTATGAAAGTACAGTCAAAAGCCTGAGGAGGAAATTGAGAAAAGAGTAGCTGCAACACAGGGGACTGTCCATCTGTAGCCCTTTGCCTGAAATAGGGGATGACAGATTGTCATTCCCATGTTGTTCTCATCATTTTCCCATTGAAGAAAAGGACAAGTGAGAGCAAAATGAAGCCTTTTCACTGGATATGAAGGAAATACATTTTCTTTTCATGTGGTAAACATTCTTCAAGTCCATCAGGCTCTGTCTTTACAATATCCAAAATCACTTGCAAAAAAAATCTTGTATTTTGCAGGCAGTAGTTGAACTCTCTCTTCATCTCTGTAACAACAGAGAAATGGCAGCCAGAAGATCCCAAGCAGGAGAAGGCAAAGGCCAAGGAAAGAGAGCCTAAATTTTGCACACATTTTCCTATACAAAGATGCTGTAGCATTTCTGTATGAGTTTGACACATATTGTAAGTAAAAGAGGCCTGGAGATGTTTCCCTCCTCCTTATTTTTCTTCTCTCAGTGATGTCTGGAACCAAGAAAAAAATGCTGCTGTACATGAGGAACACAGGAATTATCACAAGCCCTGTGATACTCACAGTATTCCAGTGAGTCTTCAAGCTTTTCTATTGTTTGGAGTGAATAGAAAGCCTTAAGGGCATTTGAGTGAGATAAAGGGTATTCTGAAACTTCCTGTGTTCAGGTGATAACCAGATCTCTGTATCATCATACATGTATCTTGGCAAATCCCAGTGCTATATCTTAGCTTTGAACTAGGAAATTGATTGTTTTGATTTTTCAACTAGGGACTCCAAACAACAAGAACTAATTAAACATTCCAGTGTTGTGAGATTGACAAGCATAACAATTTCTGTTTTGCTTCTGACCACTATCTAATGTGACTTTTTTCTCTTACAGAAAAAAATAAAGAATTCTCTTTAATTAAAAATGCCACCATTTGAATGACTTTTGCTGACAGTGAGGTTAAAGAACATGATTTCTGGCAGCTTTAATCAGAAAGTCATGACACCAGCTTGCATGATTAATACAGTCAAAATAACAGACTATGTGCTAGTAAACAACCATTTAATGTTTGCCACTTGTTTGCTTAAACTTGTTTGTGTTTCTACAGAAAGAACTACTATATCTTTTGCTAATGGCATAAATAAATACATCAGCTTGCAGCCCTTTTTACATGGTATCTCTAAAATGTAGTGGAGCTCTTAATGCATTACACTGCTGCTATCCAACTACTGACATGAGGGTGAATCTATCTCCCAAGTGACTTATCACATTATAAAGTGGTCCTGCAACTCACTGGAATAAAATCTGGCTATAGTTGTCAAAGAAGTTGAACAGTCCTGTCTTTTGTCTTACTTAGACTAGCTAAGTTACAGTGAGATTCAATAGGCAGAATTACCTAGTTATCAGAGGGATTAAGAAAAAAATTCCTAAAGTAATCAAATGGTTTTCTGAGATTTTTTTATTCAAGCATTATTACATAAAAAGCTAAAACTGAAATTGAAAAAAAAAATCCTTTCCACATGTAAAAACATTTCTCCTTTTTGTTAATTTTCAACAGCTGACTTGCACAGGAGTGGATAAAGAACAGGCATGGGAGATTTTCTCTCAGCAACATTCCCCTAAGAGGTGAGGAATAACCAGCCAGGGTAAGTATAGAAAGTATTATAGTTAGCCATCACTTCTGGCTTTTTTTCTTAGGAGAGTAAAGTTTAGAAAAATACTAAGATATCAATGCATATATTTTCATCATCAGGATTGCTTTTAAATTGATTTATTTCAGGTGAGGAAAGTTTGTGTTAAATTTTTTTAAAGTTTCCATTTTTATTTTAAAAAAAATAGTAATTGTATACATGTCTCTAGTCTAGAACATCTTTTTTCCTGACCTTAAAAATAAAGGGGTACAAAACTGATTTCTTTTCTAAATAGCTCATACAATGAAGTGTTGTGCTGAAAATAAATTACATGGAATTGAATGCAGCACAGTTATAAAATATTCTATGTATTTATACAGCATGTTATCATTAAGAAATTTTTATCAGAGTTATGAGAAGCCAGGCTTACATCTGATTGTTATCCTATTGTCATCCTATGAATGTTCTGCTGTAGTTTTGAAATAACAACTGGTATAGATCCTTTCTGAAAAGATTTTGTAGGTTGTTTCTTTTTTTCTCATATGTAACTGTTATGGCTCAGATTGAACAAACGATGGGTGAAGCTGCTGAGTACATGAGTCACAATGAGTTCAAGATTAATTAACCAACTTGTTAAAGTCTAATTTCTATAAGGCAATTCAAATCCAGATCCTAGGTCGGGTAATGCTGTGAAAGACTGGTCAGAGGCTGAGCAATGGAAGTGGAAGCTGAAGGAAGATCTCAAGCACAGCAGCAGTGTATACACTTTGCATCAACAGGCAAAAAAATTTTCAGAATATCACAAACTAAGAGAGGAGAGAGGCTTAAAGAAAGAGAGCCCTTCGGAAAGGAGACTTTGCAGTTCTAGGCAGACAAACTGCCCTAAGCTCTCTGTGTTCAGGGAAACAAAGAAATCCTATCTATCAGCTGATGGTAATTACAATAATGCGTAAAAATACCTTAAACCCAAGTAATTCCATTGTTTAATTTCTTTGCTATCAGCAGATATTTTTGCATTATTTGCAAAAGAGAAACCTAAGGCTTTGTAATTCAGAAACAGTTCATCTCAAGGAAGGTATATCAGAGCATATCCAAACCTTTATCAGAACAAAGAATTCTGAGCTCTGGAAGCCACTTAGCCTCATAGGAAGATTGAGGTGGCCAATATTTCCTACTTCTAAGAGCCATGTGGCTTCTGCTCGCTCTATCTGGGTGCCACTGCTCTGAGCAGTGCTGCAGGGCAGGGAGGACACATCCAGCACACCCTGTCACTGCCACCACTGCCAGGGTTTCCCAGGCTGGTGGGGAATGTCCTTTGCTGTCAACTGTTTTGGGAGCTGGAGGACCATGAATCCTCTGCTGGGAGGTGATCACATCCCTATGAGAGGTGATGGAAGAGGCTACATTATGCCTTTGCCATGCTGCCCACCTGTGCAGGTGTGGCAGGTCTGGGAGAGTGTGTTGGCTCTTGGCACAGGTCTAGCCAGCCCTGGTTGTGTGAGGCAGCAGTGAGGACTGGGAGACTATCTCAAGTCTTTCTTGAATTATTTTTCTTGAATTAAAGGGAAGGTTTCCATAAATACTTCTCTTTTATTTTAAATAAATTTAAAAGAGAAATTTAGCAAAACCGTGAAATCAAGCTTCCAGAGTCCAATTATACTATTATTTATTGATTGCATTACAAATGACCATAAAAGCCTGCAGCCTGGAGCTGACAGCAAGAGACAGGCTTCTGCCAGTTCCTTGTTCCCTCTATCAGTGCATAACCTCTATTAGTTAATAGTGGCAGTGACACACACTTTCCAGCACCCTCCATTCTATAAAAAGAGTTTTCTTAGAGCACCTCATCTAAAGGCTCTTTGTTAATGAAAACACATCTCTTGGACTTAATACTCAATGCAGACATCACCCTAATTTTACTTTCCAGGATACTTCACAAGACACATCCCTTACTTTAAATTCAGTTATGTACAAGCAAACAGAGCTCTACTACATTTCCCAGAATACCAAAACACAACAGTGAAAGCCAGCACCCCTCTACTGGTGAGGGAGATGGTATTCCTCCCTGGCAAGTACCTCGAGGAAGCAATTAAATAAGCATCCTGGATGCAGGTCTGTGTGGTTTACTTCAACAAAAGAATGCTAAGGTATTCCTTTAACAATTGTGAAGTTTTTCACATAGTCATGTGAAAACCACATCTAATTGCCCTCCCCTCATAGTTCCTTCACAAACTTCTTTCATATTCAGCAGTACAAATGGAGCCCTTTGAAATATCCTTATTTTCTTAATACATTGTCAGGATTTTAATTGGTGTTTATCACAATGAAAATGAAACTAGTTTGTTGTTGAAGAGTAACTACAAAATCTTTGATGTTGTTTTAGAGAAGCACTGTATGCTGGCAGTGCCCTGCAAACCCCAATAAGTGCATTGCTGCTATTCCACTCCATTCTATTCAAGGCTGTCACAAATGAGAGGTTTGATCACTTAAAGAAACATCACCAAAAGTATTGACAACAGCAGGTTTTAATATGCATGTGTGAAAATGTGACCTTGTACAGAATTTGATGGCAAGGTTCACTCTATTACTTACTACACAGATTAATGCATACAGAGGAAGACCAAATTCAATGCAATCTGGGAAGATTTACATGGAAGTTGGGAATGCAGAAGAGGGTAAGAGTGCAAAGGATATGGATGTACAGGTAAAGGTGCAAAAGCACTTAATCACTGGGTACTTTAACATCTCTAAAGTGATTCACTACAATTGTAACAATGATTTAACTACAGATTCGAGATAGTAATGTTCATATCATAATCAAATTGCACACAGGTAAAGTGATTTGTACACCTATTTATTTGTGCATAAAGGTACCTATCTAAAATTGCCCTCAGGTTCAATGAAATACATCAAATCCCTTTGCATTTCCCAGCTGGCAAGGGTTGTACATCGAGAAGCATAGGGATATGGTGAGTGGTATCAACCCAGGCCTTGTTGACACTCATAGTTCTTCGAGTATTGCAAATTTGAGCTTGTGCAAGCCCTGAAAGGCATCTCTCAGAGGGAGGTGCTGATGCAAGAGCTTTACTGCTCTGCTGATTTAATCAAGGCTTATAAAGAGTTTCTGAGATGGCAGAGCAGGCTGAAGGATGGGGTGTGGGTGGGTTGCACCACCATAAAGACATTGCTCTCTTTACCCATTTCATATGAGGATGGTTAAATTTTCATTAAAGAGCAAGTATGTATGATTCAACATGATTGATTAATCCATTAGGCATGGCAGCCAGGGTCACATAATCCTTTGGTGACCCAGCAAAAATGTTGTTCAGCTTTTCTTTATTTCTAGAGGAAAATTAAAATAACTGCCAGGTTCATAAAAGAGGGGCTGCTTTTGATGCTGGAATGACCCAAATGTTGGAGGGTAGCACGTTTGCCCCTCTAGAGCTGTTTTGCATCTGCTCTGACAAAAGAGGAGTCTGAATTTGAGTGTTCATGAGCAGCACAGCACTCAGTAGGCTGAAAGGGCAGATGGCACAACCTCTCAGCTGCAGAGGGAATGAAGGATGGGATTGCCTGTACAGCCAGTTCTTTGTAATTTGGCACTGGTATGGTTCTGCTGCTCTCTTTCCTTCATCTTGTGAAAGGACCCTGAAAATTGGAAATATTCCCACTTTTAGCAAGAATAAAACAAGATACTGGTCTGAACATTTCTTTTTCCTTCACTTTATCTTAAAGTTGGACTTCTAACCTAGAAATCTGCTGCCAGGTTTCTGATGTAAGAATAGATAGAAATAACTGAAAGATGGGGTGAGAACAGCGTAAAGGAGGTTCTGATGGTACATGCTACCTGTGCATTCCTGTTCAGGAGGAATTATCTTACCTGTCTGTTGTGAAAACAGCCAAATGAATTTAACATCTCAGAAAAGAGCTGTGCAATTCAATCTGCTGTTCTGCTTTTTCTATTGTGTGTGCTTAAATCTTGATTCCAAGTTATAAAAGACAGAACAGGTTGGAAATCACATATGCTGACTCACTGTAAATTGTTATGAGTAACTTAATAGCTTAGTCATCTAACATAGAGATACATTTGCAAAATATGAAATCTGAGAAGAGGAGTGAAGTGTAACAGAGCATAAATAAAATGCTCTTGTGTTTTTCTGAGACGAGTGTTTTGATTTTCATCTGACATCTGACAATTGTAAGAAAAGTACTGCCTCAAATATTGAAAAATAGTAGTGATACAAAATAACTTTTATTTCCACTTTGAAATGAAAAAAGATGCCCTGAAAAAGAAATGTTTTCCCACGTTTCAGTTGCATCTCACATAATTGCAGTTTAAACCTATTGACAGAGAGAATATCTTTGCAAAGAATAGAAATTATAATAACCAGAATCTCAATATTTTTAGGAATTTGGTTTAAAGTTAAGAGTCAGTAGAAAGTGGACATAAAGTTATGAGCAAACGTCTCTTCATGGTTTTAGTGCCAATCAATATATATCTAAAGAACCTGTTAGCTTCTCTTATCTTCTTAAATTGCAACAATTAGCAGAGTATTATTTTTTCTTATTCCTAGTAGGTATCTCTGTACTCATTCCTCATCAATTTAGGTACGAACATGTTTTCATTATCAGATTGTGCCTAGGAGTCCTGGCTATGTGTGAGATCGTGTGTTTGTAGGCACTGCATATTACACATAAAAATAACTTCTTTCTACACTTTCACTTCATCTGTTGTTACACCAAAAAAAAGATAAGCACATTATCCTCATAGGAGTTATGATTTACATTATCTTTAACTGGACGTGTCGAATGGCATATTTTACTGGTGCAAACAGGAAAAATAGGATGTTAGACCACTCAGGCACTGCTGGCTGGACACTGGGTGGGATGCAGATAAAAGACAGGCTGGATGCTGCTCTTATAGCCACCTAAGAAAGCCAATGTTTCAGAGTAAAACAGCTGGAACCACTGACACTGGTAGAAATTTAAAGTAGTTCCAGTGAGCACCTTTAGTATTTCAGATGGAGGAACTCCTGAAGATGCCATGCATTTGTGTTATATGAATAACAAAAAGGATCATTTCATATTTGTTCATAACACATTTCAGGATGTAAACTTGTATAAAGACAGAAAGAACATTTGTGTATTACTACTACTACTACTACTAATTATTATTATTAGTCGTTGGTTTTTTTTTTTTGTTGTTGTTCCAAAAATTGGAAAAGTATATTCCTTGGATTTAGAGCACTAAATTTAAATAAAATGCAATGAAAAAGTAGCAATGAAAAATGTAGATAAGGATTTTTAAAAAAAATCTCTAAACAGGACATTTAAATATATAATTTAGACAAATGCACATATTGCATTGGGTTTTCTTCAGTGGTTGTCTTTTTAGGTTTTGTCCATTAGCACACTACTTTGGAAGTGTCTCACAATTTTGTTCCCTGCAAATCCTAACCCTTGCTAATATTCCTCACACAAGGCAGGATTAATACCTTGGAAAAGAAGTGAGAAAAAGTAGGCTAGGATTATGGAAAAATATTAGTAGCAGTAGAGAAACTAGCAGCACAGTTAATATTCTGTCATTTCTAGATTTCACTTTCCATATCAAGCTTTGCACTGTTTTCTGCAAAAAATGGGTAAGTACTATTATCAATCTTTACTGCCAGAGATAACCCCCTGCACACACTCTTGAATGAATGGCTTATACAAATCAGCTAAAAGAACAGCTGCTAATAATTTATTTAAACATACCCTTCTTGAAAAGGTTAACTTGTCATATTTCATCTTCAGTCATAACCCCCCTATTTTTATAATCAACAGCATTTACTGTCTGCTTTTCCTTTTACTGGATGGGAAAGAACACACAATAAGTATTAAAAATAGCCTAAAAATTAAGCCTTTCTCCATTTGTGGAAAGTGCTGCCTTGTCAATCATGGAGAAAGGTCTTAACATGTGCAAAGATGTTGTAGGCTCTTTCTGCCACCTAAAATTCCTTTATTTTTGCCTCTTAGTTCAACCTATTCAAACCCTGGCCCTGTACAACTACTATGTGCTGTGAACAAATTTCAGGCTATTAGAGCTGTCATACATGAAGTGCTCCTGAACTGTCCTGGCATCTTATTTGCCTTTAGTTTATCTTTAAGACAGATCTTTTGATTATTAAGATTTTATATCATTTGAGTACAAATGGGAGAAAGTCAGAAACAAACTGTGCTACTCAGTCATAACTTGTGTATGTCACTCCTCTGGGAGAGCATCCCCTTCTATGCAGTTAGATGTATGGTAGTAGTATGGTTATGTTCAGTTTTGTAGTTGCTATGTGCTTATTAGTCTACAGGTGTGTCTCACCTCTCTAAATAGTCATTAGCAGTAATTTATTAGGACTGGGTTTGAGGAAACAGAGCCTGCAATGAACTAAAACCCTCAGAACAACCCAGTCATTGTGTGATGCAGGTTTACTGAACATTAGGCAGAAATGGAGATGAATATGGCAACCTTCATCTGTCTCAAGGTGTTCAAGAAATTCTCAGTGTGTGCATAAGCCTGAGAGGAATGGTGAGACTGCAGGGCATTTCCTCATGAAATTCAAGAGGAAAGCCTCTCAGAGATTAAGCAAAATGGATTGTTTCCAGGCTTCATTTCTTAGAACAAAAAGTACCTTCCTTCAGCACTATGACTTGATTATGCTCTCAGATATGCACAGGACTGAAAAGAGGAATAATTTATGCATTGGAAGGGCTATCTGCAGCTTCTATGATGAACTGTTTTTCCTTAAGGATACTGCCTTCCAAAAAGTGGTGCATCATGCCACTTTTGCACAGTGCTTCTGGATTTAGTAATTCCCCAAATGCAGGACATGTTGCAGAACTAATGTTGCATTCCTACATGTAACTTTATTTTAAATGTTGAGATGTTTAGACCGTGTTTTTGTTCTGTGCCTTATTTTGTACATAAAGGAACAGAAAATGTACAGGATTTCTGGATGTGATTCTGTGACTACACCATTTCAGCAAACCCAAAGTTCCAGCAGTATGTTGGAATACACATCTGACAGTAACTTAGACCAATAACCCAATATATACAAAAATAAATCACAGAATCATCAATGTTGGAAGAGACCTACAAGATCATCCAGTCCAACCATTCACCTAGCACTACCACTGTAACACCTAAACCACTAAACCATATCACCCAGCATCAGATCCAGACACCTCTTGAACTCCTCCAGGGATGGTGACTCCAACACCTCCCTGGGCAAGAAGTTGTTTGAGTTCTGCACCTAACAAAGTATGTTTTTAATTAGATTTGTGTTATGGTTACTGAACATTTTAACTGAATTGCTCAAAGGTTGCAATTTGAGCTTACCTCTAATTAGACAGCAAAAAAATCCAATGAGGAGATAAAGGTAACTGTAAAAAAAGGTTTTTGCCAAGTATTGTTCATTGTTACACAGGAAAGGAGCAATGGACACTAAGTTTGGCTGAGTAGGGACTGCTCTTGTGTCTGATAAATGCATATTTATGAATAGAGCTTTTTAAACTTACTGTTTTCCTGTAGATTTGTGGTTACCTACTAAGATATACTGACTTTACCCTTCATCTGCCCTTTTAGTGAAGGTATTAGCACAGCCTTTGTTCTCTCCTGTTTAAAGTTGCTTACTTTCACAGATAGGTGGGAGGATCTATTTGAGACCTCTAAAATGCAGGTTGAATTTGGCCAATAGGTTCCAAGGTTGCTGCAGGGCTCAGAGAGATGTCCATGCACACATATAAACACACACTATCTCAAACCACACAAATCACATACCCTCAGAAATCTGACTTAGAAAAGATACACAGATTGCAAACACACAGTATTTGGGTCTTTATTGGTATTACTTTGGAATAGCTCTAGTTAGAATTTTAAGACTGTTATGTTTACACTCAGAGCTGTAATCTAACAAGATTTTGTGAGGAAAGTATGCTCCTCACTCAGAGATATGATCAATATTTGTGTATTAAATATTAATGCATACATGTATCTTTGCATGGCACTTGTAGATATTAAAACGAAAAGGTCTCTGTCCTCAAGAGCTTACAGTCTAAATACCATGCTTGTAAAAAGTACTTAATTCCTGATGAAACCTACTCTGAAACAATTTCTTTCCTATGGAAATGACCAGCTTCTCTAAGCAGAGATATGATCAATATTTGTGTATTAAATATTAATGCATACATGTATCTTTGCATGGCACTTGTAGATATTAAAACGAAAAGGTCTCTGTCCTCAAGAGCTTACAGTCTAAATACCATGCTTGTAAAAAGTACTTAATTCCTGATGAAACCTACTCTGAAACAATTTCTTTCCTATGGAAATGACCAGCTTCTCTAAGCAGTGCACTTGAACTGCTTTTCCTTTTTTTATGAGGTGGGATTTTTTTTTCCTGATTCATAACATTTATTTTTATTATAGTTAAAAGTTTACAGACTTTTCAACTTAATGATATATTTGCATATTTATTCATTAAAATTCTCACTTTACTTGTTAGAGATTAGTAAATAATTTTCTAGGAAGTGCAGTTATTCAGGAATCTGTATGCATTAAAAAATATGGATTATGCATTATTTGAATACCTTAAATTCTTTGACCTACAGAAATAAAGTTATTTGTTGTGCTGGAAGTGTGAACAGTGTTTCTTTTTTTAAAAGAGTGGTGGAGTCTTTGGAAAACAAGAAGAAAACAACATAGAGATGAAGAAAAAGGGGAAGAGTTATTTGGATTGGGTGGAATGATGAGAAAGGCAAGCACAAAAGTTTTGGGAAGGCAGCAACTGAACTTTTCCACCCTAATTCACTGGATCTAAGTATTGCCTTTATTTCTTCATTTTTCCTATTTGCCTCCAGACCACACTCCTACATTTCAAAAATCCACAGAGTTTTCTAGGATGATGCTGAAGAGTGGCCTAGAAAAAATTACATGACCCTTAAGTTAAAGACCAACATACAGTATAGTGCTGCAACTATATGGATTTGGGTCTGTGATCCTAATAATTCCAATTCAATGTAAACTGAGATAAATCACAATATATCTGTAAATATACCAATTTTTATTCAATATAAAAGTATTTCTGCAGTGACTAGAAAATAGGATGAGTCTTAGACCTTTTTGTTGCCAAAACATTTACTTGCTCACATGATAAAGCTAAACATAACAGCTAATGGGAAACATTCATTTGTTTTCTGCTCTGTCTTATTGTAGTGTTGTGGTTCTTCCTTATTATTAGCTCTTGTAAGCCCCAGGGCACAACAAAGGTTTACAGGCCCCTATGCACCTCAGAAGCCTTTGTTAGGCCAAAGAAAGTTATTCTTTCTAGCTTGAGATGGGTTCTGAAGCATGGAAGGCAGATTGGTATTTTATTGCCTTCAGCCTGAATGTCTCCAATTTTATGGTACTCAGAATACTCTTCCTAAGAGGCAATTACACTCTAACATACATACATGTATGTTAGCCTGACATTTACTATTAAAAAAAATAAAAATTGTGCATTGTGGAGCAGCACAGAAAACATTTTCAGGTATGCAGATTTCCCTTATAACATGGGGAAAATTTAATAATTCCATTTAAGAACTGTATCAGTACTCATATGTACTCATATTTGATGCTGAAGTCTGTATTGATAGGTTTAAATGTTGGCTTTATGGGTTTAGAGTTTTTGATTTATTTTTTGTTGTTGTTGTTTGGGGTTTGTTTGCTTTGGTTTTTTTAAGAATGGAAAATGCCTATTAAATGTTTCAAAAAGGCTGTATTGGCTTTTGAATTAGTCTTCCCTTCTTACTAACAGTACATTAGGAAAACTGTCCTCTGTGTTTTGGAAGGATGATAAATGAGAAAGCATAACACCTGTGGCTCCACTATGATAGCTTCCATCATTTTCCATGGTTTCATTATGACTGACAGCTTTTTTTTCAGATGTGTTACTCTCCATTGAGTTCAATCATATCTGTACCATACCTGTATTAGTGAGCATGTGGTCACAGATTCAGTCATCTAAGGAATTCCCTGCACAGTCAGAAGGAAACAGGCACTACCAGAGATGATTCAGACTTTTAAGAAATAAGTAGTGGTTATCTTCCTGCATGGGCTATACTGAGAGCTTAAAGGAGTCCAGTATCTGTGCCTAGAGAAGACAAACCCACCCAAGATCTTCTAGGCAACCCTGTCTTGGAAAATCTTCAATTTGAGAAAGTGTCTTTCAATGATGAGAAAAATGTACTGACAGGAAGGCAAAGAACTCTGTGCCATGTTATTTAGGATATCATGGGGCTCATCTCTGGAAAGAAAAATAAATTGTGATAGCTATCTAGCACTTGAACTGCTGTGCCTGTTTAAAAAGCATGAGTTTTTGCTGAAAAGCTGTACCTTCTCACTGTTCCCAGCACAGGTTTGAACTGCCCTTGCTTGCTGTTTGGATGTGTCACAGGGGGAGTTGGCTGCAATCCCTACATTAGCTTGCTAATACCTTATGATTATAAAAATGGTTTTGCAGACTATTTAGGAAAATATGCCCCCTGTTGTTTGCATGCAGTCTTAAATAACTGTAGAGTTCAATTCTTTTAAGTTCAGGAAGAACCTAGAAGACTAATACCAAAAGATAACCTACAATGTGACCTTAACCTAAGTACTTCAAAGTTAAACACTCAGTTTTTAAGGATGCTTATTCTTCCAGGATTCTCCTGTCATGCAGCCTTTAATTGTATCCTGACAACACAGTCTTTACTCATATCTGATATATAATCCTTAATTATGCTTACCAGGAATGCATGACATAGGAAGAGTGGGGCACAGGAAAGGCATAGGACAAGGCAGTGAATGACATTTTCAAAGTGGTGTGTTGGCAGAAAAAGAAAGAAAAACTGGAAGGCTTAGCAGATGAATGACGCAGATGAATGCATGAATAGAAATGAAGTAGTAGCTAAGGCAGCTGGATTTACACAAAATAACATAATTCTTTCATTGGTCTACCACATGTTGACTTGTTGAACCAAGGGCCTAGGTCAAAGTCACTATGTGATGAGTTTGCAGACTGCTGCTTCTTTGTTGGTTTTATTTCCAGGCACTCATTTGCAAACACCAGTCTCAGGCCTCATTTTCAGAGCTCAGTCTCTGATCTGCTTAAAGATCTGCTAGTTCCTCTTTGGATCCAGTGTCTTGGCTTGGTTGCAGGTTTTCCCTATATTAATGTTCATGATAATATTAGCCCTTACAGTCAAATTTTGTGTTACCACTCATGCAGAATACTATTGTTAACAGTGTTGAATGAAATAGAAAGCCTTCTTTAAGGAAAATTATAATTCCTCACTATGTGCGACATCTAAGACATAGGGCCATACATGAATAATGAGGATGAAAATGTCAGCCCTGTCTTGTGAATTAGAGTCCTGCCATGAGAAAAGAGATGTCTTGCAGATTATACACAAGATAAAAAGCTAAGATATTTGAAGCAACTAGAAGTTTGGTGTTAATTAACTTTGGCATGCCTGCCTTAGCAACAAAAAACCACTTTTAAAGTCACTTGTTAGGTTATATTAATTATGAGGGTTGAAACATAATTTAAAGCATTATTCAAATGACTGGTCAAAATCAATTTGTTTTGCTTTGTTTTCTAAGGAAGTTAGGCTTATATGACTGCCCTGTCAATTTTCTTTGTCTCTTCCCTGAACTCTTGACCAACATCAGACAAATTCAGCAGAGGATTCTCAAATGTATATCACATGCCCACAGATTTTGTGCCAATATGAAAACAAACTGAGGAGTGACAAATCCAAGAAAGTCTGCAATGTAGTAGCAACAAGGCAGCAGAAGGTCAAGGTGCTGCAGGCCCTCTGTTTTTATAAAGCTGCATTTCATGCAACTACTTGTTGATCCACTAAGCACCATGCAAACAGGCATGAACTTTTGGAGAGGGTTTTCTCGTTATCCAGTAGCACCAGCCAGGGCACCAAGGTGCTCTCATGATATGTCCCTGGTTGGTGTCACACACTGGGGCAGTCATTTCCTCTACCCATAATGCATATTGACACATTTGCAGAGGTTTAGAAGTGCCTTCTCAGGGACATGTTCCTTCAGCATGGTCTCTTACAGATGTTTCTCCAGGTTTTTTACTTGTGGGGTGGGTGGGGTAGGGTAGTATTTTTCTGTCAGGCAAAACCACTCTCTTAAATTTCTATAGATCCTACAGTGGCTTGATTTTGTGTCCAATTTGGCCATCTTTTATTTGGACATGAGTGTGTTGGCTGACATGGAAAGACCAGACCAAGTCTTTAATCTTTACAAATTGCACTTCTAGATTAATGACAATAATTATATTTACAGTGTATTCACAATGAACCTGGGAGCCATGTACAACTTGTGCAAGGAGAAGAAATGTCATTAGCCTGCATCTGCCTCTCATCTGTGGTTGTCCAGAAGATGAGGACTATATCCAGTCTTCAGAAATGGCTATCACTGGCCATCACCCAGGGCTTGAGCTTATGCTAACCTTGAAGTGTTGGAAGCTGCAAACACCGATTCTATTTAAAATAGTGTAGGAGGGAGGTGATAGTACTAGAAAGTGATAGCTCTGAATTTGCCATTAAAGGATAACTCCTTTAAATAAATAAGGCCCCAAAAGACTGCAAGTGACAGATTGACAATAATGGACCATGACAAAATCAGGATCTTGGTGGGGAGGAATCTGCATTTTTAAATCTAATTTTGATTCTCTTTGGAGCAATCTGAGAGCTGCAAGACATTGAATACTTTGGAAAAGGAAATTGATAAAGTAACACCCTGAGAAAATCTCAGACTTAATCCATGTGCCCTCAGAAACACTGCTCCACCAAAGCCTTGCTGCATCAATGATACACTCAACAGCTGCACAAAAACTGCACACTTCAAGCCGAAGACTGACAAGTTCCACACCACCTTATGAATTTAGACACACCTGCAGATACATATATTTTATTTTTTTTTTAAAGTGATGCCAGCTCTGAGTAGCAGGTATTTGTTTATTCATCACCAGGGACAAGGGGAATCGCTCCACCAAATTTGTGCAATCAGGGACAAAAACTTCACAGTTTATATACATTAAATAATCATACATATGCATTATTTCCAGGAACAGGTGGTTATTATTACAATTAGTTCTCAAAAATCATTATCATATTCTCCTCCCTTGCCCCCTCCCATTTGGCATTAGTCCCATGGTCTCTGGTGGTCGTCCGGGGGTCGTCGGGAGGAAGGCTGATGGTCTTCATCAGATTGAACCTTTCACCTTTGAGTTTGGCACATGGTCTTTGGTCTTGCTCTTCAGCCACCAGGTCTTGAGTCCATCTGCACCTAGTTTTACTTACTCATAAATACATTGTTTATGCCAAGCTAAAATAATGCCCTAAGTTCTACCCTTTTCATGCTTAATAAACTAAAACATTGCCTTATTAGTCAACCTTTTACCTTCTGTTTATTCAGATGTTCTCTACTTGCCTATCCCCTATCCTACTCTCAGCCTTAACTATTTGATTCCCGTTATCAAAAGCGAGCTATACATGAAGTAATAGCAGCTTTTCGACTGGTGACTGTGGCTACTATTCCAGCCCCTACTATCCCAGCCCCGAGGCGCCAGCGAGAGGAGCCGCGGGGAGCTGGGGCCGTGCTGGGGCGGCACTGGGAGCCGCGAGCTGCGCTGCTCCCCGGGGAAATGCTGCCGCTGGAGAGCTGGAGAGATCCCCCGCGCAGCCGAGAGGAGGGAACTCAGTCACCTGGCGGTGAAGGACAGTAAAACAGAAACGGAGGGGGAAATCTCTGCCTCTCTCTCTGCCTTCTCTCTCCTGCAAGAGATCCACCTCCTGTTTTCCTCCCAACTCTTTTAGCATAACCTTCAAAGAAGACCATCCTCTACAGACTTTCTAATATTTTTTTAATCATTATTATTGCTGAGAGACTACCGTTAGCTGCAAAATAATTTTTGAGTCTATGCAGGACTTGGGGGATTTTGTTATCTTGCCAGCGAAATTGTTCATCGCTAATGTCTTGCGCTCACAGGGTGCTAAATTAGCTACCAGACTAGGCATGACGGAGAAAAGCTTTTATGATAGACTGTTGTTTTCAGTTTGAACACATTTACTTGAAATTTGCTGCATGATGCTGTCCAGGGAAGCAGGATTTTTTCTCGGGATGCAGCGATTCGCCGGTTTCTGAGCTTATTGCAGAAGGAAAAAA
>NW_008666368.1:101813-104128 GCF_000695815.1 Acanthisitta chloris | reverse complement strand
GAGAGATATTTGGAATATAGTGAACACAGGTTTGTAGATTTGACTACTTCACTCTGCCCATCCTGGTGTTTAGCAGAGCATGAATCCGTGGAATTTTTTAAGTAGGTGCTTTGTTTAGCAAAACACAGAATAATTAGGGTTATACTGCCCAAGATACCCATATTCTGCTGTTTCAATGGCTTTCCTTATAGTCATTTTAAGTACCTATATTTTCTTCTGAAGAAAAGTAAGCGCACAGGGTCTGATATTGGACATTGCCACACATGAGCCTGTATTTTTAAGCAACTTTCACCAGTGTTCAGTCAATGGATGGCCCTAGAAAGATTGCATCTGTAGGAATGGAGAAACGAATAGGGAAATTGTGCACATTTTGACTATCAACTTGTTCACACAGGAATCCGATAATCTGACTCCCAACACTCTTCAAGGGATTTCTAGTTGGCAGCTGGCTGAGTGGAGTTTATCAGTTGTGTTCAAAGCAGTCCAGCTTGCTTTCAAAATGTCATTGTTTTTAGACAGAAAGTCAAACCCTCTGCCTCCAATTTGCTTTTTCATTCCTGAAGCCCTCAAATGTTAAAAACATCCTGGTCAGAAAAAGCGAGATTTTTTTTTTTAACTTTTATATCTTTAATTGAAAACTGAGCCAAATGACCATATCAGTGTTTGCGAACTTGATTTACCTGAGAAGGAAAGACCAATCTGAAATTACAGCAGATAATAGAATAGAGCACTAAATAAGAATATAATAAAATAATAAAAAAGAGACAGCCAAGTTGTCAGCAGCATAACAGTATTTTAGATAATCCCCTCTGGGCCATTTTCTTAACAGCAACCAGTTGTGTTTATCAGAAGATTAGTGCAGAGAGTTTTGATTTCACAGTGTATGTTCCCCATTTACTTTTAAAAAAATATTTATATGCTTTTATATATATCGCTTAGTATTCCATGTGAGGCAAATAATACCACATTGCTTTAGGTTTTATTGGCAAGGCATTTAATGTTTGGGATGGGGTCTGGAATAAAGAGAAAGCAGAATTATTTGGTCCTGTAGGCTGTTTAAAGGAGGATTAGAGCCAAACGTTTGGGTCCCAGGAAATTGGCCAAGCCTGGATACTCACAGTGTCAACTTGCACGTACAGTACATAGTTTAATATTTTTATCATGAGTCTTTTTTTTTTTCCTTAAAACAACCCAGTAACTATTTGCCATTTCAGCTCTGCTCATAAGGCAAGAAATCAGCTGAATCAGTTAAAAATAAAAATCTTCCTTTGGCTTAATGTGACAGTAGAGTTTTGCTCAAGTAGGAGTAGAGATCTACTGTGCTAGAAAGAGGGAGATGGGGAATTGTGAGAATATGGCTTTCACAGTGCTGCCCAGGCCTGTTCCAAAAGGGAGGGAAGGATTTGCCAGCACTTGCAAACAGAGGCTTGAGTTCCTGCTGGCTTTTAAGACAATTCTCTCATTTTATTAAATGTGTGAATAAAAATGTTAGAAATGAGCTGTCAAGAAGGATTGCTATTTTTGCATCGATTTAACCTTGTTTAAACAGGAAAGGTGCATTAGAACAGTGGAAATCCTGGAATAAGAGTGGCTTTATCCAAACTCCTCTACTGGACCAAATCCTTGATCAATTGGAAACAGGTGTAAGTTAAAATGAAGCAGGAGTGTTCACACTGAGATTGGCCCTGGTTTAATTAAATTGATTTTCAGATCAATTTAAATTGAGCTGATGCAATTTGCCCTGTTATTTAAATTAAGCCTGCAGGAGTAGTCTTGGAATGAGGGACTGTACACAGTATGAGTAAGAGTATCTGAATCAGGACCATTATTATTATTTACGGGAATCTACTTTTCAATGAATTATTTTTTTCAAATTAGGGGGTAGCAGCCATAATAGTCCACTGGTGTTGGCTCCATTGGTAATTATACCATTTTTCTCCTTTTCATAATTGTCCTAGTATGAACTGTGCTATTTTAGCAGAAAGTGTTAATTATTTTATCAACAATTGGCAGACCCTGCTTCAATTTACTGGTTTCCCTTTAACCAAAACAAAGATTACAGGCCCTGTTCCATAGCTCAGCTGCTGAATCTTTGCTAAGAAACTTGGGAACCCCTTTCTCATGAAACACTGTGTAAAGCTTTAAGCACTCTTTGAAGCTGAGTTGTATTAAATGATAGACAAAAAAAGCCCTCTGAAGAATTGGTGCTTAATTACAACTTAATTAGCATAATTATGCATGCTAATAGCATCTCAAATGAATAGCAGTTGTCAGGAGGTTGGGACCATCTGTAAGAGTGTCGGATTAATACATCA
>NW_008666368.1:56791-101780 GCF_000695815.1 Acanthisitta chloris | reverse complement strand
CTGAAAGTGATTTTCATTAATCAAGTTCATTTTTATTATATAGAAAATTTGGCATTTTTCATTATGGGCCATTATCCGTTTCCCCATGCAGTCCTAATACAATACTAATGAGACCCCATGTGGCTACTCCACACTGACAATGGTAGTACAGGTGTATTATTATAATTGTTACAAACAGCACATTGTACCTCAGGACTAGTAGAGTTCTAATCTCAAGGTATCAGGGTTTCCACTTGGTACCTTCCCTTGGGTCCAGTACAATTTCCAGAGCTTTATGAAAAACATACATGTTTGTGGTTATGGGGAAGCAGATTTAAAGAGATAGGAGCGTGTTTGTTTTAGAGCTGGAAAACTTGGAAGTTCAGTAAGCTGCTTTGGAGTTTTTTTCTTTACTGCCTCTACTAAGCTTTGAGCTTCAAAGAAATTGCTTGCTCCAAAGACCTCCTGAGGGGGACAGAGGTGATGCAGTGGATGTCCTAAAAGCATCAGTATTTACTTGAGAATTTGTGTGTGTGTGATCAAATTCCAGAAGCATTATTCACTATAAAATTTAGTAAAAGCAGGGCAGTGGAAAACATGTCCCAGATATCTGAATGTCTGCAGAAGAAATGTATGTAGCCAAGTAGTCAAGTTCTAGTGTTACACAGCCTGTGCATGCACACGGAAAGTGGCTTTTGAAAGTTTAGAACATCTTTTGTGTTCAGTCAGAGGCCAGGGTGTGCTGTCAGCCATGCTGCTGGAAATCCAAAGCACGATGATTTAAGTCTCTGGACTTAGTTCAGATTTACAGTGCAGCAGCTTAGTGCATAGCTGACCTTAGTGCTTGTGTTTTAGCTTTAACTAATTGGTTAATGTTTGCTTTGTAGAGTCAAAAAGCTCTGTGTAAGCTCTAAGGATTATTTTTATTTAGTGGCATGTTGGTATATTCATGCCTAATGTTTGTATTTGATTTTTTTTCTCTGAATGCACTGTGGTGGTTTTTTTCAGATGAGATTTTCCCAAGGGATTTTTTTTCCCCTTCCTTTCCCTAAATAGCCTTCTGAAAACTAAAGGCCTTCCAGTAAATTCTGATTTCCTTTGGTGGCCTGACTATAGAATGAATGGAGCAGTTTTGGAAATGCATTTTTAAGGAGAGGGACTGAAAGGGAATGGAGAGAAGGACAATCAACAAAGCTGCTGTGCCTGTATTTATCAGGCTGCCAGTGGGAGCTGCACAGTTCAGACTGCACTTCTAATCAACCCTAAACAAAAGAACATTGAAAATAGCTCAACTGACACAGTCCTCATCATAACTCAGGACTCGGTGGCAGGCACCAGTAAATCCTGCTCTCTTACTGTTGTTTGTGAATATATTTGTGCTTATAAACCCCTCTTCAACATGTACTGGGGTTAGGCATCTCCATGGAACTACCCCACCAACTTCCCCCCACTGTTCAATCAATCTAGACCAGAGACAAATGCCTTGTGGCATAGGAACAGGTGAAGGTTGAGAAAATAGGGCCTGGCCAGGATCGAATGAAGATTGCATGTAAATTAGGAGCATTAATGTGTTAAACAAAAGCACAGCAGAGGCTATTTGTCCTGGTATACAGCTACTCAAAGCATGATACAGACCCTGAGTAAAATATCAGCAGCACCCCAAGGTTAGTCTAATGTGCTTGAATGTCGTTTTATGCTGAAAATCCAACATGAACAAGCAAGATGGTATTTAAGTAGGAGCTAGAAATGTATAGGATGCTACCATAATTTGTCTCTTTCACTGGTCTGCTCCATAATCTCCACATCAGAGTCAAAGGCAGGGCAGGGAAAGTACTCCATGGTTCGAGCTGTCTGCATAGCATATAATCCTGTTATTTCAAAGGTACCAGCACAGCCTCTCTCTGCTAACTCCCATTTTCTGGGGAGTCTGGTTATTAAGTTAACCTGGTAACTGTGAGTTTGTTACTGTAAAAATCGAGAGAGATTAATCCATGCATGACCCAAACACCCAGAAACACAATAATGGTGTACACAGTGAGATCAGCTTTAAGGAAGTTAAAATCTGAGGCTGCTCTGAATTTCTGCCCACCAACACATTAGGTGAGTGTGGGAACCTGACAGCTTACTTTATCCTGGGCATGTGCACTCAGTACTGGACATCTTTTGTTCAGGGATTTTAGAGCAGGCTTAATTGTATTGCCTTGGATAATGTTTTCTGATGTCATTAACCAACTAAGAATAGAACTTCAAAGTAATGTCACCTGTAGTATTTGCATCCAGATTTTTCTAAAGAGAAACACTAACAGTTGCTGCAGACCTTGGATTCTGTAAGCTGCATTTAACTCTAAATTCCCCAAGCAAGGCAAAAAGTGAAGCTCCTTAAAAAAACAAACAAAGAAACCTCCTGCAAAATACTGAAATGTAAAGAAATTAGTAAAAATCAATAAACACATTTCCTTCTTTTGCCTAGATTTTCCTCAGTGGTGCATTTGATCACGAATTTCTGTGGGAGAGGAGGTTGCATATGAAGGTTCTAAGGCTAATTTTTCCAGTTTGACTGCCATGTGCTCAAAGCCTTCAGTGCCAGGTCTGGTCCTCTGCAGGTTTTAAATCTTGCGCATCCATGGATCCTTGTGAAGGTCACTGTAGTATGGTCAGCACCTGACCAAACAATTGAACCAGAAAAAGTTATGGCAGCTCAACCTGGATACAATTTTTAAAGTGAAACAGCGAGTCTGTGACTTTTCAGATGCAGTTGTTATGTTACTGCAAAAATTGTAATACACAACGTGCAGGAAAGACTGCATTATGGGTGATATATCCTAGAGAGAATATATTATGCAGGTATGCTGCAGAGGTGGTGAAGCCTATCTGTGGAGCGATGTGAGCACTGAAGTGCTCTTGAGCAACTTGCACAGCATCTGTCTTTGAGCTGAGACATCAGGCTGGGGGTGGTCTCAGGGGAGCTGTGGCACCTCATGCCGTTTGGCTCACTGCAGGGGAGTGCAAGATGCTGCCTGTTCTGGCTGGGAGGATCTCAGTGAGGGAGAGTGCCAAGGAACTTGGCTGTATCTTAGGGATGTATGGCTTGTCTTATTTATCAGTTGGAGAGGAGGTTTTTTCTCTCCTTTATTTTATTTTTTTCTAATGTCTCAGTCCGATGAAAGATTCTGACCCTCAGCTCTAAAAGATAATCCTGGAACAGTTTGTCTCTCCCCTATTCCTGTGGTTCCTACTAACCTTTTGCTCTACCACAAAATGTAGAGGGATTAATTTTCACTGATAGCACAAAATTTCATGTTGGGGGAAAAGCAAACCAAACAGTGAGAAGCCTGATGCTACTGAAATCTTAGATGGCAAAACACCACTCAGCCTAGGCAAGGGAGCAGATTTCTCTGTTGTCATCTGTTTGGCTTGAATTGACTTCTCTATGTGAAACTCCGGGTATGCAGTGATTACAGCTGAGCATGGGTGCAGGGTCCAAAGTACTGGCATGTGGGAGCTGCTTATTAGTTTGCATGAAAAGAATCATAGGGTGGAGGTTATAAGTGGAAGCAAAATATGTGCTGCAGATGGCTGTCTGTTGACATTGCTATGGACAGATTATGCTTTCCAGAGATAAAAGACTAATCATAAACTGGATGTCCTGCCAGAAGAGTATATAGACTTAAGTAATAGATTTGGACTATGGGGCTAGTTTCCAAGTTCATATTAAGTATGTATTTTCAAGAAATTTGTGTATTCTCAGATTCAGTATTTAGTTCATCATAAATAGACCTCCAGGTCACAAAAACTGGACTTGAATCCAAATTTTTGCCAAAATTAGCAGATTTTTAAAGCTGGAATTTCATTGATAATGATAATTCTTAAAGCAAGAAATTAAGCCCTAAAGACCCATCTGTTGCTCAGGCTCTGAGGGCACTTCTGTAGCACCTTGTACTTAGGTGCTGAGATATAGACTGTGTCTGAGCACTAGGCTGGCAGGGCCTGAAGAACCCATTGGGCAGTACATTTATGAGTGTGCTCTTCCCTGCTGGAAACATAATTTACTAGTTGTGGGCCCAAGAGGAGAATTTCCCAGACAAAGGCACTGCTAACACCCTTTAATTTGCTCTATTCTTTTTCCACATCTGGGATGAGCTTTTTTCATGTTGTGGCTTTGACTAGCAGAGTCCCTAAATTGTGGCTGTTGGGCTAAAATCTGCTGTAGAGTGTCCTACACAATATTTGGCAATAATAGTGGGATTTTGCCAGCAGATCTCTAATCTCTCCTAGGAGGGGTTAGCAGTATGTTGCTGAAGTTTGTGAGTGCATTTGAAAGGATTCTCCACAGCTGGGGAAAAGCACACTTGTTGGGCTTTAATAAAAGACCTGTTGGTTGTGTGGTTAACAACATTCTTATTAATGCATGAAACTTCCATTGTTTCTTAATTTACTTGGACGTGTTGTTTAGACCCTTAATTGCCCTATAACAATATAGTGATAGTAAGTTAGATTTCAATCAACATACTCAGGAATTGGCAGTATTTTAGCAATAAATTGCTAGCTAATAAACTTGTAGCTTCCTTTGTAAATGCCAGCTAAAGGCCTAAACATTCCTTGCAGAGTTAATTGCACATTTAGTGCTCATGTAATTTTGAATTAATTACATGCCAAATGGATTTATGTTGTATGTACTTAATAAACCTTGGTAAGTGGCCTTTTAACAATCAGTTGGTATTTAGGATCCTATTTGTGTAAAAAGAATGACTTACGACACTGGGTCATGATGTTTTTACCAGATACTTGCATGCTGACTGTGGTGTGTGGTGGTTTGTATGAGATTCAGGACCAGAAGCTGAAGAATTGAGTGCAGGCGTGAATCAAGTGAAGAGTTGTGAAGATTTACTGTATCCCAGCTTGATCCCATAGTCAGGAGATGGAGTCTGTATAGGCCCACTGGAGTGAGCAGAATGGTTGGTGCTGGTTTTGTGTTAGGTTTGGGCTGTATTGCAAATGTAGAACAGCTCTGGAAACAATAAGTAGCACTGCAGCACCAGTAAGAACCAGGTGCAGGCGTGAATCAAGTGAAGAGTTGTGAAGATTTACTGTATCCCAGCTTGATCCCATAGTCAGGAGATGGAGTCTGTATAGGCCCACTGGAGTGAGCAGAATGGTTGGTGCTGGTTTTGTGTTAGGTTTGGGCTGTATTGCAAATGTAGAACAGCTCTGGAAACAATAAGTAGCACTGCAGCACCAGTAAGAACCAGGGGCAGACAAAAGCAGCACACCCTGCTGTTGCTGAACTGGAAAAGCAAATCCATACCCAACTGCTTATTCCACATCTTTTTGTAAAGTATTATTTTGTCAGCCGCAGACTAGTGACCTGTAAGGAAATTAGCTTTCTTTCCCAGATAATTATTTAACATGTGAAATTTTGCAAAGCTTTAAATCTGTCAATGCTAGTAATGTGGACCCTACATTCCAAACAGCAGAACCATGGATTTTAGGTAAACAGACTCATAAACTAACTTTCCGTGTAAAAATTGCTCCCAGGGTTGATGTCTTTTAGATCCTTTTGCTTTTAAAATATTAGGCATGAAAAGGATCACTCAAAACCTTGTGTATGAGTTGTCCTAGAGTACTAGGGGCTTTATTTTGGTTTGGACATGTCAGGAGCAGTGTCCAGTGTGTTTGACCTTGTGGCTTTATGTCCATGTATTCAGGTTTTTTTATCTAAGTAACAGCAACTGATTCCTAAAAGGTTTTGCAACCCTTAACACACAAATGATAACCTGTAGGCTGCAGGCTCTTAAAAATTTAATTATTGACCTTTATTCATTTTCTCTCTCTTCTGCAGATAACACATCATTTAGTGCATTTTAATATGTAGTGAGTGCTCAGTAATAGCATTTCAGGGAGATATCGTTGTCAGGTTGCAGCAGTGTTGGAGTGTTCATGTGACAGGAATTCCCTGTCAGAATAGCACATGGAATAGCAGGCTTTTGCCCTCTTTACGTAGAGATAAAGGCTGAGCAGCTTGGGAATACAGAGGCAGGTCAGGGTGAAGAGAAAAGGCCAGCAATAAAATGAAAAAGCAGGTCCTTAGGGCCTGAAGTGGAGTTCTGCATAAAACAGAATTGTAGAAGTTCTTCCACTGCTGTGAAAATGTCTGATTTCCCTTGTTGTCAAGAGGTCGGGAAGGCAGGTTTACAAGCACCAGATAACTGATGCAGCAGTATTACTAAAGATGTTCCTTTTTTTTTTTTTTTTTTTTTTTTGTCCTGGTGAATGCCATTCAGTTAAATGGTTACACTGGCAGACCTGAGGTATCCAAGTAGTCAAGGCATCTGGAAAAGTGTCATCTCATACTTTGCTGGATACTGGAATAAATTAAGTATAAATTTACTAACATTATACTGGAAGAATAGTTGCTGTGTTTTGAAGTGGTTGCACCATGAGATATTGATGACTGTGTGATTTGGCAGCAGCACACCAGGATAACAGACCATGGCACTAGTTCAGTGTCCTGAGTGAAGCAAAGGTAGCTGCAAACTGCTAGAATCAATGAAAATTCGTTAATGCCAGTTGCAGAGCAAAGCCAGGATATCAGGTGTTGAATTTTGGATTGAAAACTCTCTGTATACATGTGAAACTTCAGCAGATAGGAATGAAAGAAGGGACCACATCTTAATCATTTCACAGCATATGTTTTTTATGAAATGGGAAATTGGGCTCAGCCTCCTGTCAGATACAGTCTCTTCTACAGCTCCAAGCTCAAACTCACAACCAGGATTGATTTTGCTTGCTCTGTGCAACATGGAGAAGCAGATGTATCACATATATTAATGAGCTGTTCTGCCCATCAGGGAAGCAATGTTGCCAATCCCAAATGCTCAAAGAACAGAAGATTGAATGATAATGGTAATAATAAATGTTGAGTTTGGTTTCATTTCCACATTTCCAAGCACCTTCGTTGATATTTTTCACCTCTGAGTCTCTGTACCCAAGTGAGCTAGAAGTTAAGGTTTTCTGGAGTTGAGCAGTTGTCGTTAATTAAATGCCACCTCCTCTGAGACGTGAGTTGCAAAACTGACATGTTCTAGCCTAAGTACTTTTTAGGCATTTTCCTAGAGGCTTGTTTTATATTCCACCAAAGCAAAGCTTATCAGTTAAAAAACACTGTGCCCTAATCTCCAGGGCCTTTTCCTGCCCTGCTTACATGGGAGGGCAGGAAGGTCTATCTTTGCTAATCTCTGTAAAATGCCTTGTGGAAGGACACTCATCAGACTCTCCTTAAAATTGTTATTTTCCTCTGGATGTGCCCTCAGAGGTGATCATTAACCAGAGAGTCTTCCCCATCAGAAACCCTTTTCGTGCTGTACAGACATTATACAATGTGGTTTTTAAGCCTAGTGTTGTCAAGATGTGTTTCTCCAACTCTTAAGTGGTGCTTTTGCCAGTCTTGGTTTTCACTTGGTAGTTTACTCTGGTCATATGATAAAGATCTTATAATACTTATGTCATTTGAGTTTGGGGCACAGTGAAGTTGTTCCTAATGAAATTTTTTCATCTTTTTTCCAAAATTGCGTGTTTTTCAAAGAGAAAGATTGATGACATACTTTCATGGGGGAAGAGGAGAGTTTAAAGACTCTGCCTAGAGATACTTTTTTAATGTAATGGTTCTTGCATAGATATCAAGGTCTTATTTTGACACTTTCAAAGTTAAACTGACTTCCTGGGGTGGCTTTGGTTAGTAAAAAACCAAGATAAACAAAACAGTCACCCCAAACCCCCTACATGGGAAGAGAAAGTTACATAACAGGGCTAAATATTTTCCATTGTCCCCAAGTAAATTATTTTCTTATTGTTTGTTTCATTCTGAAAAGTGAATCTCTCCAGAACTAATAAAGTAACAAAGGTCAAAGAATAAACTAGTGCGGAGGGAAATTTAGGGAGACAATAACATATGTGGGACAATCAGTGAGGTGAGGGGATAAACAAAACTGTTTCCTGTCGGCAAAGGTTCTATAAAGGGCCTTGCACCAGTTGTGCTGGGGTTATACACAGAAATCTAAAGAAAATCCTATCAAATTAACAAGAACACATGTTGTATTAATTATGCTGACTGACATAAAGATGAGAAAATTTGCACCAGGACCTAAAATGTAGGAATTTTTGTTTGAACATACAAAAGCTTAAATACATTGTCACCTGGAAGAAAATATAAGTACCTCCTCACAGAACTGAAGGTTTTGGACTGCTGTAAACTCATGAAGCACTGGCTTACTGTCTTTCTTTACTCGAACCCCAAAGAAGATAAAAATGAAAGTTTCAGAATCTCTAGTTTAACTCTATTACTGCTGTTTTCCGCAGTGGTTCTCCTCATAGCTAAGCTTGATGTTTTTGTTTTGGTACCTGGTCTGTGTCTAAAGGACTTGCTCTTTGGCTGGGCACATCTGCCACAAGTATTTTCTTTTCAGAAAGTCAGATTCTGCAGCCTATGGAGAGCTTACACAGTACTGTAGCTGTGCATGATGTCTCCTTGGTAATTAATATAAATGATTTTACCGTAAGAAGAGGAGGAAGACATATCCCTTTCCAGCAACACTTCTTTGGGCAGGATCATGTGTTACGGCGGTGTACACGTGACCATGCAATGTCTTGTCCATCTGTTCCCATTCCCAGCAGATCTAGGCTGTCTCTCACCTTCCTCATCAACACAGAAGCAGTTTGGGGGAATATAGGGCTCCCTCAGCCCATTCATAAGCAGACAGAGGCAATTTCAGGCACTGCACTGGAGCTCCAGGACCTTGGCTCTTTTTGCCATTTTAGGGTCTAATCACTGTATGAGCTAAGTATCTTTTATCTTCTTGGAATCCATGAGAAACTCCTCAGAGCAGGAGTCCCATAAAGCCTGGGTTTACCATGTATTTTTCCTTTGCTAAATGGCCTAGAACAGCAATGTATAATGCTTCACAGAAGTATTGCAAAAATTCATAATGCAAGGTGCTGCCCAATAATTGCAAATGCCAGGCAGGGACTCAACTGCAGCTTATTATGCTACTCAGAGGATTTCTATATGATAAGTTAGCATTAAACATATGCAGGACCATTCTCCATAGTTACATATTGTCAGCCTTTATAATATTGTCAGCCCTGACCCCCACAGCTCTGCTTTGTGTTCACATGGAAACTCAGTAATTTATCTGATGTAGGAGCTGCATGACCCAAGTGTGTGATGTTCTAACTTTTCTATGATTAGTACAAGCATTTACATTTCACAAAATGGCCAAAAGGTGAAAACAAATGTACTTGTCATATATTGGATACTTTCTGTGTCTGTCAGCCAGAGCCAGACTGAGAGGAGCCAAGGACACAAGTGACTTCAGATCTCCACGTGGTCTTAGAGGCAGGGTTTTCATACTAATGGGAAAGCTCAGTGGTAGGTCAGAAAGGACCAAAGTATCCTTTTCTGTATATTTTTTGAGCTTTTTAGGAAAGCTGTTACCTTTACTATTTCTAACATGCTGCGTGTCTGTTCTTCTTTTGAGAGTATGTCAGGCCAAACAGAATTGCTACGTGTCTTGATTAGAGGATGGAAATAACCAGCAGCTCCATCTTCCGTGGAAATTTCTCAAGCAGAACAAAAGCAGATTACAACCTCATGTGCCTTATTTTCTTGTCATTGCAGACTGCACAGAAAGGACCATTTGGAGAGGTTCTGAGCAAAACTAGATAATTTTCCTTTTTTCATACTTATAAAGCTTAGTGCTATAAAATAAGACTGGGATTTTTCAGTCAAATACTACTGGTCACTGCCATGGAATGCTGAATGTTCAGAATTCAGAATTTTTCTCTTTGCAGTTTTATGAACTATATGCTTTTATATTTTTTCTGATTTTCTTTTTGTTCTGATTTTCTAAAGGCTTGTTTATCATTCTTTTTAGTGTGCCTATATTGGGGCCTATTTAACAAAATTTGACAGATGAGACAGGTGTCAAGGTTAAGTGCCTTCAAGTTTTGTGAAAACAGATGTGTGAATGCACTTAGCTCTCACTAGACACCATAGAATCCATTCACATTTGAGACCCAGGAGAGAGTAGAAGGTAACCACTGTATGTTCCAGTGCTCACAGGATGACTTGACTGGAAGTGTTCCTTTTGACCCTATAATTTTCTAAAGCTTGTTTTTTGAGAAAACTATGAAATCAAATGGAAAATGACACAGGTAAATTTTGAATCTTTTTCCCCCCAATATCCTTCCTCACTCTGCCATCAGCCAAAGCACAGCTTGATCTTGTAGTTGTGGGTCTTCCTGGGAGTTGCCTTTCATTCTTCGAAAACAGAAGGCAAGGGTGAGCTGTGGAATCAAGCCTGAACTCCATCTTTAACATCTGGAAGACTTCAGCAGCAGATACTGTCAAGAGGCCTGCTCCAACGCCCACGGAAGGGGAGCATTTTCCCTGTGGTCCTGGCCCTTTGTAACGGACATCCCTCAGTGTCTCAGGTCTGACAAAACTCCCAGAGACAAACACCATTGCTTCTGGATCCAGAAGGTCAGGGATAAGTAAACTTTGGCATGTTGAGTTCTTGTCTTGTTGCTAATAATGCCCACTTGCTCTTGAGCCTGTCAAATCTACTGACAAATTAGGGTGAAGACATCTCTCTTTTTTAAAAGTCATCAAAGTCCCCTCTTATTGTTCCCTCAGCTCCGTCGTCATCATAATGTAATGCAGCTTTGTTGGACTCAAGCCTGGTCAGAGTATGTTTGTTCTTAGAAAAATCTTTTTGGAATAGGAATTTGTCCTATTTTGGAAGAGAAAGACTTGCTTTTATTCTCAGCCCTCCTGTCAGCTTGTTTCTATCAGGTAACTTTTCCTGCCTCAGTTTCCCACCCTAGAGAGTGCTGACAATAACATCTGCCCATCTCAGCAATGTAATATGCTATCAGAGGGACCTTTCTCATGCTCAAGTGTTGTGCTTCCCTCTCTGAGAACAGCTGGGTCCTCGTCCAGTGGGACCTTGAGCTTTTCCAATGGGACCTTGAGCTCATTGGATAGAGATGCTCCCTCTGTAAGGAGGGGGAGGTATTGACTAATACTGTTATTGGGTCTAAACTAGCCAGCTTGACTTGCTAACATGTGCTCACAGTTATGCAAGATTCCACCGTAATGAATGGGGTTGATTAAAAGAACAAGATAAATCGTTGATTAATATAATTAATAATGTTTTGCTTGTGTCATATATGGCAAGGCCAGAATGGGAAGGGGATAAATGTTGGACTCTTTGAAAGACAAGATGAGATTTAGAGTGAATACTGTGGAACAAAGACGTCCCCATGGTACTACAAGATTTCACTCACAGGTAGTACTGCAGGTACCTCAGTGATGACTCCCCACTAGGATATTTGAAGCAGACATTAGGTGTTACAATAGAGTGCTACAGGACTTTCTGCCTTTTTTTTTTTTTTCTGGTGGCAAATGTTTTTTTTCTGGTTTGCTGAGAAAGGAGAAACTTAATTCACATTCACTGCAGACAGCTTCTTCCTCTGTTTTTGACATTTAACCCTATGCTAAGGGGCCCAGAGCCTGCTAAATCTACAGCCGCCACTGTTAGCACTAACATATCGTATCAAAATTCTTGACTTCTAGCAACTAGGGATTAAAGTGAAACAAAAGTTGGAGAGAATGTATTTCTCACCATCTCTCTCTTTCCATTATATTCAAGCCACACTTCCTGCATCCGCTATAAATATTTAAAGCAACAGTAGCCAACGTTTAAAGATTGGGACGGAAGCAGAAACCTAACCGTGTCTGTGTCTTCCTCTGCAGCTCCAGCACATCCAGCCAGAGGTCATGTGCATTCTTAATGAGGCTGTCTACCCTCTGCTTACATGAGAGGCAATATGAAACTTCAGTGAGAGTTTTATTTGCTAGCCATGGTTTATAGCCTTGGATGAGTTGGAGAAAGCTTTATAATAATGTATGTCCAGGCTCATCAGGCAGTTGTGGTTATGTAAGAGGCTGTAATTAGTAAAAAGGCTGAAAAATGCATCTCTTTCTACAGCTTCCATACAGTAAGTCCTAATACAGTTTCTCAATCTGCAACATACTTTTATATCTCTTGGATGCCTAGGGAGTGACAGCTTTAAAAAAAAAAAGAGAAAAATACCAGGAAGACGTGGAGTTTCCAACTAACTTTCCTGAACTGATTTACTTTTGCCCCATTTTGGAACCAAATGCCTCTTTGTTCTTCTATATCATATTAGCTACTTTCTGAGAAGTTATTTTGGCCACAAGGATTTTGCTGACAAATTTAAGAAGTCCGTGACCTCTCCTTTAGTTTCTCAGCAACCACTTTAGAGGCAACAGGACTTTTAATTATGTGTACATCACAGCACTGGTTTAGAGTAATCCAACGACCTGTCTTCCACACACACTGAAGAAGTACCCCTGCAGACAAACATGACAGCCCTGTTAAAGTGTTCCTTTTTTTTTGTCTTTACTTGATGTTTTGGGATTCATTCATTTGAATGTCTTTTACTGAAAAGTGGAAATCCTGCAGTGCTGTTTTTTTACCTCTTTCCTGATCAATGGTTGGGCAGAGAGGAGAGGATGCTACAATGGGGAGTAGTATGTGTATATTGCAAAAGAATTGTTCCCATGCTCATGTTTTTAGAGGATTTCCCTCCCTGTTTTTTACTTCATTTACAACATTTTTTTGAATTCTGTCTCCATGGTATGTGAGACATGTATGGGACCATTCTTGTCAAGAGAATTGGCAACAGCCCAAACTCACTTTCAGGTCTGTGGATCCAAAATTCAGATCCTTGTATGAAAGACATTTGGTATCACACTTTTCATCCACACCACATACTTAATACTTACTTATTCCTTATAAGTGGGTCTAAGGTTTCCCTTGGGCCTTGGAAGGGCTCATTTTTGGACAGTGTACAATGTAAAGGTCTTAAAGACTAATTGACATAGTCTTGCTCTTGGAAGACTGTATTGGCTGGTATGGTGAACAAGCTTGTTACGGTGATTTTATTCTGGATAAAGAGGCATCTGTAGTAACTCAATGCAGCCTGAGAGAGGCTCCTTAGGACTTTTGAAGATGACATTTGATTTTCAGCCAGAATAACAGAGTTCCACCTAGACAACACATAAGCTTTTTTTTCCCCTTGGTTTTTTCTTTTTTTTTTTTTTTTCTTTTTTTTTTTTTTTTTCTTTTTTGCAAAAGCTCTATTTTGGAAGAGATTGTATCATACATGATTTGAAGCATTTCCTGGGGCATTGAGTAACATCTTTAAGAACCTGATTTAACTCTCTGAGAGGTCAGTGGGAATTTTCCGTCTGACTTCAGGATGCTTAAACAAGGCATTTCTTTTCTGTTCTTTAAAAGCAAAATCTTCCTGACTATTGTTTGTATTATTCTTCCTGCTTTTATTTCTACCAGTTAACTCCTCTCTGGAATTAGTCTTTTAATCTCCACGGTAAAAAAGAAAAGAAAAAAAATGTGCTGATAAGTGGAGACTGGACAGGGGATACATCAGCTCTGTGATTACCCTACTATATTTGGACATTGAAACTGAGACGTTGCTGCCAATTGCAGCCAGTCCATGGGGACTGGTGAATTCTGTCAATGGATGTTGTTTGATTGCTTTTTTTACTAGCGGCTGTCGCTATCTTTTTGGACCTACTAACATCCAGGTCGATAACTGAAAGGCTATGTGGATACAGAGATTTCCTTTGCCTCCCAAGTTGGTAGCAGAGGTTATATGTTATAAATCATATGCCATTATGTGATGAATCCAGATCATAATCTAAAGAAGACATACATCTGGTGTTTTTTGACAGCTGCCATACCTGGATTAATTATAGCATATTACTAATTGATGCTCTTCAAAAAAAGAGGTTGTGAAATAATTCCTCTTAGGAAAACATTTGACCCTTAGCCCTCAGTTGTCTTAGAGCTGAATGTGAATTGGGTGGTGTAGCTGGTCTACAGAGAAACCTTCAGATCAGCCAAAGCTGAAGAATCTCTCTGATTTTGGAGGATTCATCTGAAATGCTTCATGCCATCCAGATCTGAGGTTTTGGTTAGGCCACCTGTAAAGCCAGATACATTAATTCAGGTCAGGATTGGGAGCTCATTGAAGTTCAGGAATATTTCTGCATACACACGTACAACCCCACAACACACTGTGCATGCAGTTCTGTGGACAAAGCTGGTTGAATTAAACCTGAGTCCTTTCATGCTGTCTGGTACCAGAAGTTAATGAACTGTTGCCTGCAATGTTTAGTGCTGTGTGTAATCAGTCACTAATTGTAGAAACAACTGGTTTCAGGGAGTTCATGGCAATTATGAAATGCTTGTAATGGCAACAGTGCACTAAAACAAAATAAAAGGTTTTTTTCTCAAGCAAAACCCAGCAATGAAGTGGCTGGGGCTTCAGGGAGAAAATGATGGCCTCTGCTCTGATGCTCAGTGGAATCAGAAAGTATTCAATATCTGCCTTGAAATAATATTCACCGGTAGTTCTCTTGTAAGTAAGGTTAATCTAAAAAGTTTGTAGGCAATAATGCTCGTTTTTAGTTTTGAGGGAGTTTATGCTTTGAGCTTACGTGGTGGCATGTCAGAGTGTTAACCTGGCACTGGGCATGGGTGTGGGGGAAGAAATGTGTTAATTTGTGTTTCTTTATGAATCAGTTGATAAACAAACTGGAATGTCACTATAAATCTTAGAAAAATTACCTGCTAAGAAAATGAACATTTTCACGCAATTCCTGCTTTCAGAAGCTTGAGGAAAGGATAGCCCTGATATATGCCAAGTCTGAATGCAAAGGTTAAATCAGCAATGCAATCAGTCACACTGGCTGGGCCTTCAACATGCAAAATTAGTATCACTGCAGGATCTCTCCATCTTAGCCCCATTGCACACTGACAGTGCCTCAGAAAAGGTGGTGAAGCAGCACATGCTACCTGAGCTCTGCTGGTGCCCTCTCTGCTTCTGTGTGATGCACATTTATCACACTAACAGGCTAAATCTCACTAAGCTACAGAGAGCTTTTAAGACAATTATACTACAGTGTCCCCTTTCTGCAAGAGTCACAGTCTTGCTAAGCAGCAGTGGAAGAGCAAGTTGGATAATTAATCTGCAGTCTTTGCCTTTCATTCATAATGAATAACTTGCTTAAAAATGTAATGCTTCTCCTAGGTGGCTTGTCTTCTTAATGTAAGTCCTTGATATATATATTTTTGATCCTATGGTTACAGATAACTATACCTCTGCCCATAGACCTGGGGGAAAGCAAATGCATGATAGTGTGTGCACAGTATTTCCAGGTCTGGGATCATAACTGATTTCTGCAATCATGGGTGAGGTGCTCAGTAGCCTCCTGATGTGCTGAAGTTTGCACAGCCCAGAGAGCAGGGATACACAGGAAGTTGTAGCTCAATGGGAAAAGTTTGGGCAAAACCCTTCTGTTTGTCTACTCCTTACCAAATAGGGCAAATTAGTGTGTGTTCAAACCCAGCCTGGAGAATATCTTGTCATCTACAGTTTTAAACACAGTTTTCTGTCAGTGGAGATGTGGAGAAAAGATATATCATGGTATTAGATGATCATGGTTAACCCAGCACTGCTTCTTCTCAGCTCGTTGACACACTTCAAAGCTGCATTTTTTCCTGACTACCTGGGCCATAAAACTGTGTGCAACATCCTGCCAGGTAACAGGACTTCATTTTCTAGTGTAAATTTCTAGTGTTAATTTCTCACTAAGAGAGAAAGTATTGCATGAAATAAAAAGGTTTGGAAATCCCCACACAAGACAACATGCTTCTGTTTCAATCAGCTGTATCAGAGGAATTAATTTGTGAGTTAATTCATTCTGGGTTAACAGGAGATAAGCTAAAAACACCTGTTGGTGGATCTCTGTCAGCCTACTGGTCCAGGGACTTGTATCCTATATGTTATTATAAAAATGAGTAAGAAAAAGGAAAGAGCTCATAGGAACAGAGAGGTGCTGTTACTGTGCTGTTTGTACAGGCAGGCTCTCCTTATATCTATTGACCTTCTGCTGGCAAGTCTGGTTTTGTTGTATTTTTCAGAGGTTTTTGGGGAAGAGCTCAGCTGCAGTAAGTGTTAGTCAAACTACAGCAGTTTCTAGTAGCTGATAGACTGGTGTTCCCAGGTTTTAGAGTGGCCTGTTTCAGATTAATTTTAACAATAAGCTGTATTGAGGAGCTTTTCCTCTGGTAGCACTTAAAGAAAAGAAGAGAGAAAAAGGAAAAAAAGTATTTATATTCTTCAATTAAGTTTATTTGGCATCCTTACAGACAGCATCAGAAAGTGAAACTGGGGCAAGAAATATGTTAGGTATATCCTAATGTAATTTTTAAAAGAAAAAACCCGTATTGAAATTCCCCATTTTATTCCTCTTTTTTTTCCTCCCTTGAAATTACAGCAGGTCCTGATCATTTACAACGTTGGCAGCTCCAAGTGTCAGTTAATGTTTTCACGGCTGCATTTATCCAAACCACCACTAATAATTTTTAGTAGATTTCCTGTGAAGATGTAATCACTGAAGAAATGCAAAAAAAATCACGTCTTCTTGGATCTATACCATATAAATCACAGTGTTTTTAACACACTAAAACTGCAGGATTAATTTATGGCTGCTGAAACCCTGGGCCAGCCTGGGTATGAGACTCAGAGCTGTGTGATGTTAGCTGTGGGGGTTGTGTGCCTGCACTGGGGTATGGAGTTATATAGGTTATACAATGGCTGGTGTGGAGATGCACTTGAAAGCTGTTTTCCCCCTTTCTTGGGACTCACTCACGCTGCCTAGGCAGTGGAGCAGGGATGAAGGGACTGGAGCTTTTGACGTGTGCGTGCATTTGCAGCTAGGCTGAGGTCAGAGCAGAAGAATGCTGCTGTAATTATGGCTGCAGGCAAGGGCTGAGCATAATGGGAATCAGGGTCTGGCTCAGCCAAAGATTTCCTGTATGATCCTGGTCAAGTCACTTAATTACTTTTGCCTCATTTCTCAGTTGTACAGTGTATATCCTAAGGCTTCAGTTACCTGCCTTGTCTATTTAAATCAAACTCCCTTTGAAGCCAGGACTGTACAATGAGACTATACTGTTAATTGGAGTCTCTGGGTGATAGTGTAATTGTGTGTAGTGTAATAACAACATTTCCCTGCAATTTGCATCAGTTTTGCCACTGAATCAGACCTCTGAAAAGCTCACAGTTATACTGCTCCTGTTGAATACCAGTGCACAAAACTTAACGCTGGCCCATTAAATGTGGGCTAATCTCACTCAGGAGACTTATCACTGAGTTCACTGAAGTTAGAGGCAGACCTCTCATTTAGTATTTTCTGGGGCTGGGATTTCCCCCTAAATCCCTTCTTTCGCTGGAGAAATGGAGCGGAAGGCCTGCTACTGTGTCTGTGTGTGGTGTCCCTGCATCCCTGGCTGCAGATGTTGGTGTGGTCTAATGTGGGAACTAATTGTCCAGCTTGGTTCCATGTAGCTTTTTGGGTGTAGAGTTTGTGGACTTGGGCTCACATGGTGGAACCCAGTTCTGCTATGTACAGTTGTGAGGTAAGAAGTTCATACAAAGTTAAACCAACCCTTGGGTTTTTTCCCCTTAAGAATAATGTTGTTTTCAAAGCCTTCTAGCAAAATAAATAAATAAGCAAGTCAACTTTCATTTGATTTTTAAGAGAAACAAGTAGAAAACAAAATTAGCAAACTAACCCTTGCCATACAATTTCACTGACGTTTCGAATAGCAGTTCATGATTTGGGATGAACTGTCCTGACAGAAATTGCTGTTTTGTAACTGTAAATACTGCAGAAATCCAAGCTTATGTAAATATTTTGCAATGGGAGGAACACAGACAATATGTAATGCAGAATTTAGGCTGATTCTGTTGGAGATTGGATCTGCTAGAGTAACTCAGCTGGCTGTGATGGAGTCTCTGGTAATTGGGGCTGAAGTGAATGGCTAAGAAAGGATTGTTTTCATAGTTTTGTGTAGTAGCGTGTGGTAAGGGAGAAATCCAACTCTGTGTAAAGGGCCTGCACAAATGCCATGGATCTCATATCCCCCTTAAACCTCTCAGAATGGGGCTTAAATGGGAAATTAATCAGAGAAATCAATACAAGGTCAAATGGTGTTTGTTTACCCCTGGATTAGGTAGAAGGGAAAAATTCATTTGCAGTGTAAGTCTATGAAGTTGAGTGGGTTTTGCTGACTTTCAGGATGAATTTGGCTGGGAACCCAAGTGAATAACGAGTAGACACGGATTAAGAAAGCTTAGAATTTTTTATGGTTTTTGAACAAAACCCTCCATTTTTTTCCAGTGTTAGAAATGTGTAGGAGGAGTATTCTGATTCAAAATTTCCTATTTTTTTTCTAAATGGGAATATGTAATCTATGAGACAAGCCATAGAATTCCTCATATTTAAATGCATTTGAAGTGTGTGTGTGTGTATTTTTCCTCACCTCAAAAGCAGGAGGGTAGAGCATTTTATTATGGAAGGGAACCTGGAGAATGAGATAAGGTTTTGCCTGTTATGAAATGCCTCATCTCAGTCTGGTTGCACACTGGGCAGACTGTTAGGTGTTACCTAACAACTTGTTTCTTCACCTAGGTAAATCAGCAGAGAAAACTCTTACAGTCTTTGATGGTGGGTGATGAGTTTAACTCTGAAAATAGTATACATACTAGAGTTTAATCAAGAAAAGGTGGAATCTAAAGCTGTGGATAGTTTGCATTTGCCATTAATCTGTGAATTAGTCTATGCACATCATTGCCACCTCACAAGAACATTTATAGTAAAGGTTTTTCCATCTGTGTGCATGCATCCATGTGTGCATCTATCTAATATATGCATAGAAGCAGCTAAGAATTAGCCAGGTGCACCTTCTATTAATAGCAGAGGAGAATATCCTCCTCCAGCACAGCCTCTGCTCCCCTGGGATAATGGAGCTGTGAAATATTCCCTATATAACAGGCTCAATCCAAGGCTGTTCATTAATAAAAGTGAAAATTTAAGTGACTATGAATTTAAGTGAATGAATAATTCAGTAAAAGAGCTGTGTACTTCTGTCGTGCGTGTTTATATATACACTTATATGTAGACATGCATTTAGACAGTGTCATGGAATTAGTTGCAGTGGTGACTTCCTAAGAGGAAGCCACAAGCAGAGGGAAAGGAACAGGTATTTGTTTCTAACTCTGGACTTTGGTTTATGAGGTTCCTGTCACAGCTGATGATGGGAGGTCTGTGCCACCAGATGATAAAGCAAAGTGCCTGTACAAGTTAGGCTATTCATGTTTTTCCAGCAGATATATTGAGTGGTGAAAGTATCCTCTGGATTTCAGCCGTGCTAACATTGGTCCTATTTATAACTGCATCATCTGAAAAGGTAGTGTCTGCCTGTTGCAGGATAAGACAGACATATGGCAGTACTTTCATCCACTAAATTCATAAAACCCTGATTTGACTGGACAAAGTGCTTTAATAAGTGTGATGGAGTTTGGATTTTGTAGCTTGGAATTATTCCTTCTTTTCAGTTACACTAATATGTCTAATGAATTAACAAGTGTAAGGGTACCTTAATGCCAAATAAAAGACTGCTTCTTGCAGTCCATTTACATTAGTGGGTGCTTTTGGTGTTATTTCGAGTTTTGCTCTTGACTTCAACAAGGCCAACATTTCTCCTGAGGAGTGTTCCTGCAAACAAAGGCAATTTGCATGAGTAAGAGCATCAGAACTGATTTGTGTGTGTCTTTATGTTCCCTCTTACCACTATTTGAATGTCCCAAGCAGTAAAATAAGTGCCACTAGTGCATTCATATCCTTTTCAATTTGTCTAACACAAAACAATAGTTTCCACTTCTATTGTGTGATTTATGTTTCCTTAATGCACAACTGGTGCTTTGACATGCTGCAGAAGAGAATTTGTTGGACATGGTAATACTGATAGAAAAATGTTCTCTCTATTTAGATGTCATGACTATTTTCTTTTTCAAGTGAAAATTCTAGTGTCACATACAAATGTTACCTTTTCCCCTGATTATCTTGTAGAAAGCTAATAGTTTTGGAATAGATACAGATTTTTAATGCAATGCTATGGTTCTGGTTTATAGAAAAATGGATCAATTACCAAGGCAGGCTTCAAAGAGGGAGACTGCCCTAAGTTATAAATGGCTCAGTCCCTTAATTCTGTCATAATCCTATTTGATATATAGTTCTCAGTGCTGCTGAATCCTTTTAGGGCTCTTTGATCAAGTGAGTACTTTCAAATGTGATGCCTCCTGTCATCTAACCCCCTAAAAATAACACAACTTGCCATTTAATTTCTGGAAACATTCATTTTTCGAGCTTTTTTTTTTTTTTAAATAGGGAAAACAAAAAAGCTTCACTTTCATATTAGCTGATTTAAGGAAAGAAAGAAGGACTGCCTGAAACGAGATGTTTTTTTATTTATCAAGGGCCCAGTCCAATATTTCTGCTTAGACTGATGGCCTGAGCGGTACCAGAGAGAGGACCAGACCACTGGTACTTAGATGCTGATGTTCTGGGTTTCACTGAGGTCTTAATTAATTGTGAGTATCAGATACGTGAGAGACACCAGACTATCACAGACAACTTCTGTTTTCAAAAGTAACAAATGATTTGGCAATTATTATGGGACACCTTTCTGGATGCCTTGAAATTCAACTCTAAGGAGCAGATCTCTGTGTAGTGCCTCATGTCTGGCTTTTTTCAGCATCCTGATGAGTCTTTTCCAGATTAGGTCATGGGACTCATTAGATATGCATGTTCGACATAGATCCTTTTCTTCCTCCCAATTTTTAAAAGAACACCAGGAAATTGTACAGTTACTAAGCCTGAGTTAATATTTTTTATATTAGGGTGATGTGGTGCCAGAACTCCTGCTTTTCTGTTGGGCACTATAACTGCTGTCACTGCTAGTCAAAATCCAGCTCTGTAAGGAAGAAAAGCATGCAAATGGAAGGTTTAATATTTGGCATATGAGAAGTTCTTTGTTTTCCTTCCCCTTTGCAACTGCTGTCACTGTTATATTCAGCATTGGTATTATTTCTTCCTGTAACTGATATGCACCCAGGTAAGCAGATCCATCGACTTAACAAAGACAACTCAAGAGAGTGAGGGATTTTAGGATCAAATTGTCCAGCCTTAGGCAAGGTTGTCAGCTCTTCTTGGCAGCTCCTGAATCTACACTTGGCACTTTTCTGCAGGAGAAGCTTGGTCTGGGGCACCAGAATCTCAGGAGGAAAATTTGGCTTGCACACAGGCATGGCTAGCTCAGCACCTCCAGTTTTGTCCAGCCAGTCATGGTTTCCAAGAGGTCATTTATATCCTGGAAAGGGAAAACACTGGAGGAGTGTGCTTGAGGTGAATCTTGCAGACCTCTCTCCAAGGTGAAATGCATCTGAACTTTGTAGTCATGGAAGCTGTGGAGCTGTAGGCTCCATGGGGAGCCATGATTCACATCATGTGCACTCAGCAGTGACAACCCGCAGAATTTGGCTTCATTTCTATCTCTGCATCTCAACTCAAAAGCCAGTCAGCTCTTGGCTTTCTTACACATGACTGTGACCTGTCTTCCTGCAGACATCTCCTTTTGAAAGTTATCGAGGATAGGTTAAACCTTCAATGTCATTGTAAATACTCCTAAAAGGTAGATTAAATGTCTGTAGCTGTCCCTTGGAGCAATTAGATTCACTTACAGCCTTCCAAATAAAGTGATGGGGGCATGATAGCCAAATGCTGTCATGATGGAACCAGGCTGGCTTGTAAAAAGGGCAGTGCAACAATAGCAGCTGTCTGCCACCATACAGGACTGGATGCTTTCTCCCATAGAAATAGATTATCTCAACCAATCCTATGTTCCTGTTTCAGACCAGCTCTCCCTCAGCATTTAACAAGTAGAACAAACCATCATAGACATAGTTCCAACCTGTTCAGATGTTACTCTGCTTCTGCCTACAGGTTATTTTATGTTCAGTTAGAAATTTGAGCATTTTGAACTCCTGAACCACCATCTGCTCAATCTATACAGTCTGTTTATCAAAGGGTTTAAGTGCACTGTAAGGTCCAAACCATTTTATGGAGCTCTGCCAGCTGAAATGAAATATTAGTTGCTGTGTATTTTGAAAAACTGTCGCTTTGTAGGCCAAGAGAGCTCAGAGATCCCAGCTGGTAATCAAAGAGCAGTGTCACATTTTTTATGGTTAGGGGCTCCATTGGTCCCAGATTCTTTAGAAATTGATCTGATGAATTAGCCAATCAAATTCAGATCTGACTTAAATCCAAAATGCTATCACTGAAGACCCATATCACCAACAATAACAGCTGCTGCAAAGAGCTGACTCCTTGTGAAAACAAACATACAAAGTATCTATGCAGAATGTTTAGCTTCATGTTCAATAAATCCATCCTTAGAAAACAAAAGCTAAACACAGGTATGATCTTGCAAGCACTTCTGCCTAGGTAGAGATGTCCTAATCCGTCACCATTAGGATCTGAAAGGCTTTGCTATTGATTTCTGTGAGTTAAGTGTGAGGGCTCCTCATTCCTCCCAGTCCACAGGGCAGATGACTGTGGAGAAGAGAGAAAGCAAGTTTAGGAGGCGTCAGTCCTTGGTCCTGTAATGCAATTAGTGACAACTAAGTCTGATTGTGTACCTTACGACTCAGTGTTTGGGCTAATCCAGTGAAGGCCATGCTCTGAGATGTGTGCTAGTGGAATGAATTGCTGAGACTTAAACCTGACCTAGTGTCAAATGAGAAATTCACTCTTTTAGACATCTGTTGCTGACAGTGTAACAGTAGTGTGGCAAGAATGAAGTGATCTTTGCCAGCACATTGGAAGCCATGTGTGGGTTGTCTGTGGATGGGTCAGGTGTGCATGGTTCAAGAGAAAGAGCAAAGCAGAGGTAAACACTCTAGCTGAGGCAGTGTCTTTGGAAGGTGCTGTCTCCAGCATCTTCCTAGTTTGGCAGGCTATGTGGCCTGAAGTAGGCATCTCATGGAGGGTCTTGGAAAGCGAAGGCTGGAGTAAATGAGAGAAATTGTAATGTTCTCTCCTTTGGTGAGATGCTGCTTCTCGCAGTGAACTTCAGAGCTGGACCAAATTGTGTGACGTGTACTGCTGTGCTTAGCCCTGCTGGCTGGAATGTAACTCTGGGTACTTTGCAGGACCTCTGTGAGATCAGGCCCTGGGGTTTGGAAAGAGGGGGAAGGGGAAAGTGGGATTACTCCTGAGATGAACTCCAAGCATGCAGCTGTCCTAGCTGAGACACTTGCCAGCCTTCTAAAATAAACCCACTCAAGCCACTCTTTTCTGATCAAAGAATGAAGTGGCTTAAGCTGGATAAAGCCTGTGTTGGTGACAGCCTTCACTGCTAGGGCCAGCTCGTGTGTTTCCTTCATTTAGCAACGGCTTTTAAGGATTTTGATTTAATTCTTTAGGTCTTAAACATAAGCAGAAAATTCTTATAGTTAATAATACATTTTTGTTTTAATTATGCAGCTTCAACATAGAATACCATCTCTGCAGCGTTTCCTATAAAGTGGTCTGTTAAAATATATTGTTCTCTCTTTTTCCTGTGGCTGAGTTTAGCACAGGGTTGCTAAAGAGATCACAACAGAGAACAGTTTGCTCATGACTTTTCAAGGAGAAATTGTTACAAGTGACTGTATAACCTCCAGAGCCCCAGAACACATCTGATTTCCCCTCACCTCTACTGTGACTTGTCCCATGACATGGGACTATCGATAATATATGTATCTTCTTACTGTACTGCTCAGTACATTCTCCTGTAGGTAGATCTGGTTAGAAAGCACTTGAAGTTTCCTTACACATCTCCACTTCCCCAAGGGATCAATGTCTTGATGGATCACATTCAAACACATTCAACATCTCACGGAGGATGTGTGAAAGGACAACAGAATCACTTTCACTCTATCCATATCCATTTCCTACTGCACTCCCTGTTTTACAACTATTGGCATGCCCGGAGGGAACAGTGCTTCTCAAGGTCACAGGAGGTGGAAAATAGCCTCTGTCAAGGCACAGAAACTTTTGAATCAGGGTAGCAAAGGCACAACCTTTATCTAGCTCCAAGGAGAAGTTGGGATTCGCTGGTGGTGGCAGCATGTCTGTGTGTATAGGGGAGTTGTGGTGCATTGGGGATTTTTTTTAGCCTCTGCAAATAAGGTTAAGTGCTTAGTTTTTAGAAAGGTGATAGTAATCTTTGCATTTTTGGGGTAAGAATAATTTTTTACGCTTCTTGACTTTGCATTAGAGGAGTGAAGGACAACAAGATCCCAGTGTTATCATGTTTCACCCTCACTTTGCAGTGGGATCTGTACATGTGCCTTACAATGTGCAGTGCAGCTGCACACTTGGTGTTCCAGTAAGTAGAGTTGTTTCATCAGTATTAAAAAGGAGATTCTGACAGGTCATAGTCTGGGAGTGTCCAGCAGTGAAGAGTCACTTGTAAGAGTTTTTTACTGACACTCTTGTGGGGGTGGGAATTAAACCTGAATTCTCCACATCCAAGATGAGACTCCCAGCAGTTTGGTTTCAGAGAAAGAAAGGAAGAAATACATTGCTTCCTTGTATCCTTGAGATGGAATATCAAGTGCCTGTGAACCTATCCTAATAGAGTCTCTCCTGAGTCAAAATGATGTATTTTGAATCTGCCAAAAGGATCTTTTGTCAGCGTCAATGCAATACACTTCAGCCACATCCATTTGAGGGTGAACACAGACCAAGACAAGTGCATTCAGCACCCTGCAAGGCATCCAGTTACTGTTGAACCTTTCTACCACAGATTTTTCTAGAATTTATTCTTTTAATAGAAAACATGATTTATGGAATTTTCTGAGAGGAAATTTCGTTATTCTCACAAAAATATTCCTCCTCCATTGGGGAAAGCAAATGAAGTATTTTGTTTCAACTTGGACTTCTTGAGTTTGTAGTTTTTAGAATCAAATTATGTTTTGGCTCCCATTGACATGTAATCTGCTTCTTACCCTGCCTGCCAGGATGTCTTATGGGAGCTGTAGTTTTCTAGTGCTGTGTGTATCAGAGCACCAAACTTCATCATCATCAAGCCAACCTTAATCTTCCACAATATTTAGCTGAACTAGTGCTTGTATCACAGGAACCTGTTGTCAGCTGAGTAAGGGCAATCTTTGACTCAGATCTAGTGTCCATATGCCAAAAAGGCTGTATTAAACAGGGAACAGCTGATTTTGCTCTGCAAAGAACTGCAGATTTCATAGCCTTGTAAAAGCAGGAACCAGATGTATATTTTAATGAAATTTAATGAATTCAGTATTGGGCTGCCAGCAAGGGAGGGAAGCTGAGATGATAGGAACTGAAGTGATATTTAGTAATTTCTTTGCAGAATTTATTGGGTCAAAAGCAAGAAATACTGAAGCTGAGATTTTGAAAGAGCTGTGTGTTCCCAATGCCCACTGACAGGAGCTGCAGGGCATATACTCCTTGGTTTTTCTGGAAAATCTAGATGGCCTCAATGGAACCTTTTTTCCTTTGCTCTTTTTTGGTTTTTTTGTCCTTGAAATGCTGTGCAACATGTGTGGTGCTTGTACGTGATAGGTAAATCTTCCCTGAGAAAGGTGGTTTAGATAGTGTATAGCCCCACACATAGCAGTCTTAAAGTGCCAGTCCTAGGGCATGTCAGGTGATTCCTTAACTTGAGAAACTTGCCAGAGTGGGATGCTTATTTTGCAAACTGAAAAACCAAGAGACAGAAGAAACTATATGCAATCACACAACTGGATCAGAAAGATACTATGGATTTCCCTGTATATTTATTTTTTTTATGTGTTTTATTAGCATTGGCTCAAATGCATTTTACAGCAGTGATAGCATTCCCATTAGCACATGGCTTGGATGGTGGTAGGTTCGTAAAGAAGCAGAGTTTCGTGAAGGCTTTATAGGGAATGTTAGGAACTTTTCAGGCTATGTGAGGAGAGCTGCTTAAAGTCTTCCTGCCTCTTCTTGTGTGGAAGGTGACATTTCAGCACATATGACTTTGCCCAATTTAAACTTTTTTTCACTTTGTAAGTGATATTTTGTAAATATTTCTCCATTTGCCAATGTTTCTGCCTCTTGCAGGCTTGAACAAAGCTTGTTACTGTTAGTGAACATATCTGCCTTTTGGCATCTTTCCATTTCATTCTTAAGATTCCATATGTTTTTAACACACTAAAAATAATTTCTTGTTATTGCTGTTAATTCTGCTGCCCTTATAACCTTTTACTTTCCTAGCCACTTTCCTACAGTTCTTTTTCAATTTTATCTGTAGTTTTCAATTATCTTTCTCTTTCCACTATTTGTTATCTGTTTTATTTATACATACTTAGCATTCATAAATAGCTGCGTTTACTTCTCTCTCCATTTTACCCACTGGTTCCTTCTTTACTAATTGTGTCCTTCTGAGCTAATTAGTAATGCTCTCAGTATCAATCACAACTTTCTGTTTACATTCTTTCTACTTCTGTAAGTGGTAAGGTTGGTTTAGCCAATAACTTCACAAAAGCAGCCAGATCCAGGACAAGTGAAGGTCCAGGACAGGAAGAAATCTAAAAATGTCCTTTACATTTGACTCGACTCTTACTCTGTCCAAATGCCCTGACAAATTTCCACTTGTCCTTAGGATGACTGAGGTAGATATAAATAAACCACGACATGTGACCTAGCAAGGAGTGTGAGGGGTTGAAATCCCATCCCAAATAATCAATCCCACTGCAATTTCCTAAGTAAGATTGGAGAAGGGATAAGAGTCAGCTGTACTGAGCAGCAGTGATTAGCCTCATTTACCCTGAATTGCCTAGGAATGGCAAAGTTGTGTGATTGAATCAGTGACCAGCTGAGCAAAAGTGTTAGAGGGAAAGGAAGGAATGAGGGTCTGGGTTTGTTTCTAGGTGATAGAAAGCAGTTGGCCATGAACTGTGCAACTCTAAAGTTTCTGTGCAAATTTCTACTACTTCATGGCCAGCTCAGTGCAGAAATTTTGTGAATTGCTTGGGAATTTCCTATTTTTGTTAAATTTCTGCCATATTCTTGCAATAACCATTGTTTCACATTCTCAAATGGAGACCTGTGTGTTTCTATCTAGAGTTCTGCAAGCAGCATTAAAAGCAGTCTTGGGTTAGACTGAGACCAGGAGAAGCAAGGTAACCTCAGCTTGATCTCTAGGATGCTGCTGGCTCACCTTGTGGAAAAGTAATGTCTGCTTTGGCTTGAGGAACAGGCTCACATTAAGGGGCCCTGGCAGTGGAGGAGCAGGTGCATGCTCGCTGCAAATGAGTTCCCCTGGCAGTGCTGTGTGGGGATGTGTGCCTACTGCTGATCAGTGCTTTGCCTGGCTCCAGCTCATTCCATCAGGCTTTGCTTTTCTGAGCACTTAAAATCAATATAAATTAATAAAAAGAAACCCAACAGCCCATAAACAACATTAGCTATGGAGCTGTTAAAATGCAAGCAGTCAAACTATATTTAATCCACTCTCTCACATTAATGCTGTGCAAGGGTGCATATTTAAAATGCTGCTATAGGATTAATAACAGATGTTGCTCAAAGGGAATAATCAAAGGAAATAATCAATGTTTCTCATGGAGAGTTGTTTAGGAGGAGACTTCTTGGGGGCTGTCTGAAATAGTCAACTGGGCCTTGCACGTGCACCAGCTGCCCAGTGCAGAGTGCTCTGAGCTGTGTCATGGGCTGGCTCCTGCCACTAAGAGTCCTCCTTCAGTGAGACTCAGCTGTCCTAGCTGCTGAGGGCAAGGCAGCAGAACCATGCAGGGACTAAGCCCAGCTCTGTGCTGACTCTTGGCTCTTCAGGCCCCCTTTCAAGCTGTCAAAAAATCACTGGTCAGAGATCTATTTCTTCCCAACTCGGCCCTTGTCTTGCTTCAAGATAGCATCTTTGTAGTTCTCTGAAGTTCACCAGGGATTTCCACGCTTCTGATAAAATAACAGTGTTTAATATTGAATTATATATCCATGTCTTTTGGGAAGTGTGTCCTCTTGTAGGGTTCATTGCAGTAAAGTCCCTGCTTCCAGTGTTATAACTTCTTCCCAGCTTTGTATGTGTCAGACTTGTCTGGTCTGACATAATTGTCCAGATTTAATTATTGTATGAGTTCTGGCACAAAGTAGTTCAGTACTGAAGTACCTCCTGCTTCATTTCTGTAGAGACATGAAATTGTTCTCTCTGCAGTAACAAGGCTCAGTCTGGTCACGCAAGTTCCAGAGAGCTTCTGAGAGCACAACTGTCTCCATTGCAGTACTCAGAAAGTGAGTGAAAACTTTTGATTCCTTTGTGACACAAAGTTCTACATTTTGGTATGGATTCAGAGTGGAACATCTGCCCTGCAGCGTCAGTGTCAAAGGGCTGGAGAGGATAAGAGAAAGGAGAAGGAAGAATATGGCTATATTTCACACACCACTGTGGAGAGCTTCCATGAGCACTGAACTTTGATATAGGTTACTCACAACCTTGGTACTGCATCCTACTTCAACCCTAGTGTTTCAAAGGAACCTGAAACCGGCACCTTGACTGGTTGGCACCTTCCAGCCCAGAAAAGCTGTGTAGAGAACAGGGAGAAGCAGAGAACACCTGTTAGGGACAGCAGGTTTGAGGCTTTCTTTTGGTTGAAGCAGAAACCAAGCTTTATCCTCAATAAGTTTCAAGGAAACATCGTCACTTCTGCCTGAAGTAGATTCATATTTAGACCTCTCTTCTCTCTCTAATACCTGTGTGTGTGTGATTAGTGTGCTTATATACATATATATATATATGTATGCACACCCCTATATACCATAACCTTCCATCCTCTTCCTTTTTGTAAGGTTTTTAAAGCATTTGTGATTATACAGCATCTTGTAAGGAATTAAGAAGTTCATAATTATTTATAAAGTTAATACTTATAATGAAATGGTTGCACTTTGATGTCTGTATATGTTTTCTAAGCTAGGATGACCTATATTGTAGAGGTATTATGTGTACTAGGTGATGCAGGGATTGGCTTGGGAATTACCCATGTTTAATGAACACTAAAATTAGAATTTGACTGAAATCCACATAAATGGCTCGACAGCAAGTTCGACTGCCCCTGGGGAGCTGTGGGCAGCTCAAATTTACCCACAGGCATTTTTGAAAATGTTTTTTTTGAATCAGCATAGTGTGCTTTTTGGAGCAGAGAGTGCAGCTTGCACTTTAAACTCCCTTCTCTTCACCTTGTCCCCCATTTTGGTGTTGAAAAACCCTCCATGGAGAATAGAGCATGAAGTATTTTGCAGGTATAATATATGCTTCACTGATGCTTTTTTTTTTACAGTACTTGCCTTGGGAAGTCTTCTGCCTTCCCTACTCGGTGGCCTCGGTGCTCAGACTCTTGCTATTTTGAATTTCCAAATATTTGGTCTCTTCTGTAGGTATGTGTACTTTGGATAGTATTAAACCTGGTCTAGCTGTTCTCTGTCTTGCTGTCCATCCCCCTGCAACACTAAGAGCATGCAGCCACAGTGAATCCTAGCTTTCAGAGATAAAGGCTTTTTTTGTTTTCATGTTGTTCTCTAACTCTGGGGAAAGATAAATCTACCTGCTATGCCTTTCTTTTACCATAGGAAAGAGATTTAATTATATATACTTCAGGAGGCCTGTTCATAACATGACTAGTAGTTCCCAGTCACTGAAGGAGAAAAGATTCCTGAAAGAATAATATACAGTGTTTCCCACTTTGTACAGGCCTAGGATAAAAGGCAAGACTTGCCTTGCATCACCCCAAGACTGGAGACAAGAAGCACATTATACCTGCTCCGGATGCAGCTGTTTGCTCCTTTTGCTTTGTCCCAGCAGCTAACTGGTGACACTGAGCTATGCCATGGCCATGACTTTAGAGTGCCTGGGTTGTATGTGACAGGACAACAGGCTTTTTGCTGCAGAGCCAGACAAGAGTGGTTAGAGCTCATGGTCCGTTTAATTCACAGCCCAGTTGTGCAAGTGGAAAAATATTGCGATTATAATTGTCGCCCACAGTCAGTGTGAGAATTCTTCATAAGATTCAAGGAGAAAATTGCTCATTTAAGAAGCCAGTATTCTTCCAGAGAAAATATTCATGAAAATGAATATCCCAGATCTCAAGGGGAGTACATCGTGTTACTGGTGGGTTCATGTCCAGAGAAAATATTCATGAAAATGAATGTCCCAGATCTCAAGGGGGGTACATCGTGTTACTGGTGGGTTCATCTGCAGGACTTTGGTTTCTCTTAAGAGGTATATATCTCCTTTTAGAATGTACTTGTAAGGCAGCTCTAGGTAAAATGGAAAAGCATAACTCTGGTTTTAAGCTGCTTTATTGGGGTTTGAGAGATGACATGACTGTAAAGATGTCCCCCATTGTCTTCTTGGTTGGTGTATTCTGGGTTCAGTTTTTCTGCAGTTTTTTGCTCCTAAGCCTGAACTGTAGCCCAGCCTTTTAAAACTTAAGTCTACATTGTTGCTTCTCTCCTTCCTCTCCTTCCTTCTTTTTCCCCCCCAATTTTTTCTTGCCTCATAGCAGTCGGATGTTGGCTGGAATAGACAAGCCTTTTTATTCCTTTTGACTGCTTCTGCAAAGCTTGATGAGGAATTTGCATAATCAATGAGGTAACCCTGTCACCCCAAACATGGAGTCTTTAAGGAGAATAGTTTTATGCAAATTAGATATTGATGGTGTAATGATTAATTGGCCCCAAGCCTTTGTTAATATGCAATTGTTGTAGTGTAACATGCATTTGTAATTATTTTGGTTTGGTTGTTCAAACAAGTGGTGGGCACTTAATTGCTTGCAGCAATTGAAGAGACAGGATATCAGAGAGAAAAACAAAGGGCTGGTTAACTGGTTACCTGATACAATGTTAGATTTCCTTTGTGTATATTGTGTTACACGGTCAGGTTCTCAGGTGATAAAAATCAGCGCAACTCTCTTGCAGCATATGGAACTATTCTGACTTACAGCAGCTGAGGACGAGATTTGAAATGTTATTGAAGTCAGATTTCAGTGCTGTATTTGGTGTTGATCATACAGATGTTAGGATGGTGAGCTGTGTCATTGATTGCTATTGCTTATTATTATTAAAAACAAGCCACTTTGGTTCCAAAGGTTGCAGTGAGCTAAAAAAATGTATTAGTGAGAAGCTGCTTGGAAGACTGTTACAAGCAAACAAATAAGTATCTGAGCTACTTTACATTCTCCAAGGTGCTTATCTGCTCAGTGTGGCTTTCCAGCTAGTTTGAGATCTATTTTCCATTCCTTTTGCCTCTAGATCTGCATTTAACAGCCAGGGAAAAAAAAAATCTGTGTTTTTGGAGGTGAAGAATTCTACATCTCCAAAACTGTACTTAAGCTATTGACTGTGTCAGGTGACAAGGAGAACCCACACCCCATTTACATCCCGTTTAATAGGACATATTACACTATATATGCATTGTCCTGAAGTTGGTGCTGGAGTGTAAAATAAAATCTAGTTTTAAAATAAGTTTTTTGCATGGTCAAAATGAAGATAGCTTTTCCCCCGAATGATTGTTATAGAGTTGCTGATGAGATCTAGATTTTTTAAATTAATAGTTTTATTACTAGGAGAAGGAAATGTAGAACTTTGCTTTCAATTACTTATGAAAGTACACTACTTTTGTTTAAACCTACATATGACAGTGGAGATTAATTATACATATCTACTCTATTTTGGTTAGTGTCCTTTGACCTAAGGGTCAAATATAGAATGTACCTTGTCTTCTTTTATATAATATCTGCTCTGCTTCTCAAATAGAAAAATACTATTTAATCTCATTAAGAATTCATTATCTTTTTTTTTCTAATGTAGAGCTAATAGGAAAGACAGCAAATTAATGCTCATATCATTTATATAAAGTGTTCAAGCAGGTACCTTCGGTCTTTTCATTCACTGAGAGACTTGGGTGGCAAATGGTTTCAGTCTGAAATTGTCAGTGCTAAAGAGCTGCTCAGAACTGATGAAACTCAATCACCAAGCTGTGCAGCAACATCTTCTTTACCACCCATTTGAACCTCGGGGAAGCAGGCAGTTTTTCTTATGTTTGGATAGCAGCAGCCACAAAAGCTAAGCCAAGACTTTTAATTCCTCTCAACAGAGGAGAAATTAAGTATGTAAAGGAGAAATGTTGCCTTGAGTTGCTAGAAAGGTCAAGTCAAAGGCAGAGTAAAAGACCTGCTGATCCTGAGCTGGTCATATTGTCACTGTAAGAGAAAGTAGTATCAATTGACCAAAAATAATCATAGATTTTATGGGGGAAATTCATAGGCTCCTCTTGAATTCATCACTGATCACCCTGAACATCATGGGTTGTCAGGTAATTTCTCAGCCAGTGGGCAGCTTGTTCAGGAAATCCTTTGTAATCTTTTCCTATACCAGCCAGTGATAAGAAACAAAGAAAACCTCCCCTTATCTACCAGTTAATAATAATCTTTAGGAGTTGAGCGACAGCTCAGCTAACATCCAGAGGAAGTGTGCAACATTGACCAGCATTATAAACATTAATATCTGTTGAAAAATAAGAGGGAATTAAAAATAGTCCCAAAGCTAGCAAGAATCCCAGCATCTCCTGGCTCAGACATGATATTAGAAACTAAAGAAACAATAAGAAGAATAATTTTATGAATGTTGGGAAAAAACCCAATCTGATGTAACTTGGTTCAGGAGGCAAGGATATGCAGGAAGAAATAAAGTCACAAATTGGCACAGAAGTGGTTGCATTCACCAGTTTAAATGAGAGCTGGTAGTCAAAAAATGTACCTCTTAATTACTTAAAAAAACAAGTGGTGCCTCTTCAGCAAAAAAAAAATAAAAAAATCTATCTCTATATGCAAAGGTGAAAGCAGGAGGTCCAGCAGCAGAACAGCTAATTCCAGGCATCTTCAGCAGTGAGCACCTCAGGAAATGACTAAATATTAGTGAAGTGAACAAATGCTAAGGGAGATATCCATGCCCAAACCAGAAATTTCAGTAGCATTTCATTGCATTCCGTCTCTCCTGGGTCTCTCATTCCAAAAAGGCTGTAGCTGCCTCATCCCCAAGCTCCAAGCAAGGATTCTCCTTGTCTCAGGAGACATCCCTGTGTGTAAAATTGTGTAGGGGAGCAGACAGAGCTGTTGGTCACAGCTCCAGTTGTTTTTGAGACTAAGGCCTATTAAGAACACCCAGTTTTAATGCAGCATTGCTGTACTAAATGCAATGGATATTCATGAATTGCATCCTGGAGAGGATATATTGAATGTGTCTATCTCAAGCCCTAATCTATAAAGTATCTACAGACCAGTCTTAGAGATACCACTGTACATCTGAAATAATGTTATAGCAGTGAATGAAGTCTCTCCACTTACACTGGCCCAGAAAACCTAATCCACAGTCTTTATTCTCTCAAACATTGCACATATATTTAAAGTATAATATATAACTTTAAAGTGTGTATTATTTATCCCTAAGAATGTTTGTAGGATAAATAAAACATTTGCATGATAAAGCGGACGAGCAATTTGGAGATGTTCTGGTCTCCTGGGTAAGTTTGAATTTAAGCAGTTATTGTTATGCATTTTACAGACATGTACATTGAGAGAAGAACTTTCTTTAAGTATAATACCAATATCCCAGAACAGTTATAAAAATTTAAGCTTCATAAACTGCTTAACTTGTGTTTTCTTAATACTCTTGTAGTTTAAAGAAGCTGAAATGTTTTATTATTATTATTCTTTAAAATCATGTTCTCTTCAACTTCTTCACCAAACTTCAAGCAGATGCTTCTGAGCAAGTTATGCAGTAAACCCCAAAAGAAATGTTTATCAGTAGAAACATGAACACAGTATTTACTATGGCAATAATGTACATTCAACTCCAATGCCACATTTGAAATCAAAATTACAGCACCTCATCTACCTGTAACATAAGACACAAGGATGTCAACTCTGTCATCAATCTTTGGTTATATTTCATCCGAACAGGGCTATTGCCTGTTTTTGAGATAGTCTAGGGGAACTGCAAAAATTATTAAACCAAACCCTTATATATTACATTCTGCTAAAAGGGTAGTGACAGGTTTTCATGTAAAATCAATCTCAAGATTAAAAAAAATCATTATCATAGAAGAAGAAAGATAATTTAAATAACTGATTATGTGAAGGTGGTACAGAAAAATTATCCTTTCCTTTCACACTCTTCGGTAGCTCTATAGGAAATGTGTGCAGTGTGTGGTCAGAATATTTAAAATACCAGGCTGGCATCAACCTGAGGCACACTGGTCGTGCCTCTGTTTGTGTCACTGTAGCTATTAAAAAACTTAGCCTGGAGAGCAAATGAAGATGAGAGTATTGTGAAGTTCATCGTGAGAATGACCCACAATGATAATGAAAGGGACAAATCTGGGAGTGGGAAGTAAAATCCAACTAGAATTTGTTATTTCCTTGACTTTTAAAATCAAGTTGCATAGATGCTTTCATCTCACCCTGCTGACCAGTAAATTTGGCAGCCCAAAGACAGGAATGCTGTAATTTCTGAGCACTTTGTAGCTGCCTTAAAGAGAAGGATTCCGCTGGTCTGTATAGAGTATTGCAAAGCAGTGGCATCAGATATGACCTCTGGAATACTGGGAGTTGTGTGTTCTGCTTGGGGCAGCAGGCAACCATCAGGGCACTTTTAGTTAGTTCATTTTCCTGGCAGATAGAAATCCAAAATGACTGACTTCATCCATGTTCCAAGGAGAAATGGAAGGAACAGCAGTTCAGGCAGTTCAGTATCAGTGTATGTAGGGTGGATTATGTTAGCTTTTTCCATCAAATACATCCTCCTCAGAGCTACCTCTCAGAAACATAACAGACTGAAGAACATGTGTTCTGCACTAGGCTTTGTGGTATCCCCATGTGTTCTCATACAACAGGAAAACCCATGACTCTGTTAGGAAGTTTCCTCCTGGGCCAAGTCCAAAGGTGACATCTATGGTATTGTAAATTACATGTTGGTAGGAGTGTTTAAGGGATGCTGAATCAATGGAAGTTCAACAGAGACCTATTTTGACATAACCTTCTATCCTCTTATTAGCTGCTTTCTGCACTTCTTCCCTGCCAGGTTCCCACTGCATAGCACAGAGGTCATGAGTCCTTCTGGTTTAAGCTACCTCTGAAGCTGGTAATTTACCCAGCCATACACCTCACCTTGGTGGCATCCCTAGGAACTGGTGTCAGTCCATGTCTGTCACCACTTCCTGAAGGATGCTTGCTTTGGCAGGAAGCTCTCAGGGCAGGAGCACCCACTTGTTAAACTGCAGTGCAGACTCTGCTGGTAACACAGGAGGTGGGCACAGTGCTGCAGGGTCTGTCTGTAAGAATTCACTCTTGCTGGGGAGAAAAATATTGCTGGATCCATTATGGTGAACAGAGTAGGAGACTTAAGCATTTAGATTCTGATGGATGACTCTGTAGATGTCATAAATGTTAGATTGGTTGCAGCAATAATGATTCCATGTTGTCCAAGAGGTTGCATTAATTTAATTGGATTTGTACAGGAGTCTGAGATGACCTGCCTCTACACGATGTTCTTAAGCAGCCAACATGCACTGGAGGTGTACAAGGGGGGGGGGGTGTGGTGTGTGTCTGTCTTTTTTTTACTTCATAGACAATAAATTCTAGATCAAAGCAAAAACAAGCAATGATATGTGTAATTTTTTAACAGGAACTCTATAAATATTCAGTGCTGCTGTTTGGCAACATTAAGAAATCACTGAAAAATGCAGTCATTGCTAAATGTGTTCATTTGAGAGGTTTGCTGCTACAAATGTGAATCTTCAAAGGCCATGAAACTTAACAATAGCTTTTTGGTATTAGACAGAGAGTTAATTATAACATCTATCACACAAGCAAGGTAACTAAAACAAATCAGTCTCCCTCTTTAGTTTTTGGCTTGTTGAGTGAAGGCTGTCAGAAGGAATTTGCCTCAGTGCATGTGCTTGGTGATTTTATCAAAGTGTCTGTCGGGGAGAGCATTTAATACTGTTCAGAGGCCTGAGTGAGCATGTTGGGATTGGCAGAGACAGTGACAGAGGTGACTACGGTAGGTCCTGACAGTTTGAATACAGAATTATATAGTGCAGTGACAAAGTGCTCAGTTTATTTAAACTGGGGAACACAACGTGCAGGAGACAAAGGCGAAGAAAAGAAAAGGTTAAGTTACCGAAATTTTAATTGAGCTCTGAGTGACTGTTTTTGAATAATTGGTTGTGTCAAAATGTAATGATTACCGGCTTGGGAAGCTGCAGCCTTTCACCCTCAGGTCACTGGCTCAAATCTGGACTGTGCTGTTTGTAATGACTGATGTTCAATACTGGCTAATGTGAAATGAATTGCAGATCTCTGCCCAGCTTCTCCTGGATAAGGATCTGCATCACCAACAGCATGTGCTGGGAGTCCCAGCAAAGGCAACATCCAGAGGTAATATCCTCCTTTTTATGGAAGTTCCCTGTTGACAATTGGTTGTCTGGTATATGAGACCTTGCACTATTGCTATGGTAGTTTTATTTATGCAGTGGAAAGATGAGAACTTTCCTTTTCAATGTTTCCAGCCTGTGACTTTTGTGTGTATTCAGTGAAATATTTGCAATCCTTCACTAACTATAAGGAGCCCTTCACAGCACTCCAGGACTACTGGCAACCAGGACGGCAGTATTAATCACAGAGGATTGTTCTCTAGGGTCTGGGCATAATCATTACACTCCATATTTAAGAATGTTTGTGAGTTTTTATCTTCCAGAGACATGGAAATAAAAACAATAGCCATTGCACAGACAACATTAACCCACGCTATCACTACCCAGATGTGTCATGAGCCATTTTTTCTGCTGCTGGAACTGGTTTGAGATCCATTGCTGGAAGTCTCCCGGAACACATTCAGTCTTTTTGAATACAGCCATCTCTGTATAGGTCTGGTCCAGAGCCACTGTTCCCAAAAACATGCCATTCTGCAGGCATTGGCAGCTTGGAACAGAGATTTGCTGATGGCTCAGTAGATCGAAGGAATCCAGCAGTTGCTGTGTTTTACCATCTGAAGTGTACAATCTTGGGAACAAACACCAGATGAAAAGTTTATTTGTGCATCCCAGAATAAATTGTAGAAAGGTTTCTCTAGGCTGCCTGAGAATTTTCTATGAATACAAGATGGCGTTTTAATGGTGCTAAAATAGCTAGATTTTGTTGGCACCTTTTAAAAATTCCAAACCTTCTGGACAGGCAACTCAGACAAGAATAACTCAAAAACTGTGAAGTTAATGTTGATTATTTCCAAATAAACCAGCTCAGCTTTAGCAGTATAAAGCCATTCCTGGCTTGTATAACCAGGAAGAAATATACTTTGTGGTGTAGTTTTGTAATTTTAAAAGTGAAAGAGGTTTCTCCACTGACTCAGCAGGCCTGGAGAGGACTTGGAATTAGTATTGGTTTCATGAGTTCGTGAAATTTTTTCTGATTACCTGAGTTATTTAGTGGTGAGTCACTTTATACTCTTCAGTGAGAACTGAGGAGGGTGTAAGAAAGCACACTCTCCAATTTCCTATTCCACTGTGTTACCCAAACAGCTGGATCTTCATGCAGATTCTTGTGGGAATGGCGAAGGTTATGAACCAAGCTGTTCAACTGGGTTGTGGGCCCTCTCCAGACACATTCCAGCTGAGAGCACTGGCATTTGAATGAGAGAAGGTCTTGACATCTTAATTCTGGACTAGCAGGTATCACTCCCCATGCAAATATAATTTCTTAGAGCGTGGGCAAGGAACATATGTCCAGCCCCCGCACTGCAGAAGCCCCAGGGAATGGGCAACTGAAGTCCAAAAGCCAAACATATTTCCTGATTAATTGGGCCCTTGAGGCTTTTGGGTGACATTAAAGAATCTGCCAGTCATTTTTCCCCCTCTCACCTCTTCTTTTAGATAGTAAGTAATAAAAATAGCATAAAATCTGCTTTCAAGACCTCATTACAATGAGTCACTTCATTCCAGATGCTTTGTACCTTCTGAGAGACCTCATACTGTAAGGGACAGGGTGAATATCTTGGATGTCTACTTCAACTATAGAAAGAAAGAATACAAGCTCAGCTACTCTTCTTCCAGGGAGGGGTACTGGCTTGGGCAGTGTCTACCATGTTGTGAAACTGATGGAATGAGAAGATAGCTTTTGGGATAAAAGGTTTGAATTAGAAAGGGAGCCATTTTCTAAAGTCAGAAAATTTCCACAGATTTAAGAGGTTAGTGGAGAGTTAAGAGAGTGTGATTAACTCTCTGTGGCTCACTTCAGGGGGAACAACCTTGAGACACTCAGAGGTCAGGGAGAGCACTGGAGCAGACATTTTATTTTGTCTGCACAGCAAGAATGCAAGGCAGAGTGTTGAGTGTTCCACCTTAGGTCAGCATGGTTGTACTGGTGAGAAAGAAATGGCCCCATCTCCAAGAATGCAAATACCACCATGGTTTTGTCTTTTCTCATATAATAGAACATTTTCCTTGTGTAGTCTGTCCCAGCAGTGGTGTCTGACTGAGCAACAATTCAATATTTCAAAAGACTTCTATATTTTTATCTATTTTTAACTAGTAAGAGTGGCATGATTGATTACAGCCATTGTGTGAGAAGAATCTTGCCACCTCCAGCATAACTGCCCCAGAGAAATCACCTTTGTGGGTTTAGCTGACCATTAGGGTTCAGGTCCCTATTGCTTGGCCTTTCTTCACCCAGGCTGAGAAAAAAATCATAGCAAGGTATCAGCAAGAACCATGTGGGTTTTGTGTTGCTTTTGCCATGGGTTGTAGCATGTATTTGTATGTTGTGTGTAAGGAGGAGTTCCTGATGAGGGATTACACCAGCATGCACCAACAAAGTGACAACCTCTTGGTATCCTTGTAAAATTCCACCCAGTTAAAGGGAACTGGAGAGGATATATATGGCTATTAAAGTAAAACATAACTGCCTGTCAGAGAAAAGTAGTGACAACATGCACCGAAAGCTCCACCATCTAATGCCTGTCAGCAGGAGCGGGTAGTTTTTAACATTGTTCATATTCCTCAACAAATGTGCTTGAATTGGCAGAGACAAGGATGGAGTTGACACGGGCAGGTTCTGTCAGCTCAAATCCAGAGGTGAACTCTGTGTATCCCAAACCCAATCCTGACAGCTGCATCCAAGCACAGGCATGTTTAGGAAGCGAGAGCCGCAGGAGGGCAGGGGAGGTACCAGTCAGAGCTTCACCTTCTTCCAAAGAGGCAATGTCCGCTGTGGGTAGGAAAAGGAAGGGGGCAGGGAGAGAGAAGAAACAACAAAAAACAATGCCTATTATGTTTCATGTCAATGTTGCTGTCATTAGGTAGTCGGAAAGATTTCAAACAGATAAACTCTCCTTTGGTATGGCAGACTGCCTTGGCAGCCAATTTTAGGCCTTGATTTGATTGATAAACTCTTTGTGACAAGGAAGGATAAAAGAGGCCCCTAGTTTGGTACATATAAATAGGAAATTAGCTGGCAAAGTTGTCAAAGATAATTAACTCTCTGATTCTGTGTGTCTATTCAGGTTGACATACTGAAATTATTTAGAAACGCACATGTCAACGCTCTGACAGAATTTGGTGCTGATCAGATAAACAGTTTTTGAGATGCCTGATTGTAAAATGATGTAAGAGCTTAGCTGGTGGTTTTATCATTATGTATTCTCTTAGCAGCAGCAGGTATCAAACAGCAACACCATCCTTTAATGTTCGAGATTCAGAGATCGGGAGACAAAGTTAAGCGCTACTTCACAGCACTCAGCTCACTTGTTTTGTTCCTTGCCCCTAGGTTAAACAAAATACTAATAATGTGCTAAATTCTTGGGTGTTCATCTGCTCCTCATCCTTTCCCCAGGCACAACTGGAAGTAACAAATATAAGGGTCTGTGAGATAAGAGGTCTGAAAGCCATGGCATTTTGTTACTTCTTCAGAGGAGATAAACTACTCACTGCTATAATCCCAAATTCAAAGATTGGCAAGGTTAGGAAAGTGCAGTGGGGAAAAAAAATCGGTGGCTCTGAACAATATCTTTATAGTGGCTCCTATTAAAGCAATGACAGAGGACAACAAATATATTTAGCATTGCAAACTCAGCGTCTTACCCACTGTCCCTTCTTTACAGATGTCTGGAGTGGTCGGCGTAGCACTGCGGTTGCAATATGTGTGTGGAGTGTACCTTCTGAGTGGGGTTTGATTTCCAAGTCCCACCAATGTCCTTGGAAAAGTTAAACTTGACATGTATATGTGTTGTACAGCAGAGTTGAAGGCACCATAGTCCTCCAGATTAACTTGACTTTGATTCCGCCTGAGTGCGTTTCTCAGCCTCCAGAACCCACTGCTCCTTGGCAGTGGGAAGGTATAGGCACTGTAACATCTGTGGAAGTGATGGAACAGAGCTAGCGGTAGCTTTTATTAAAGCACCCAGAGCTTTGTGTGGGCTGTACCGACTGATGCCAGAAAGCACATTTCCCCCAGTTCTGTGAGTGAATGCTATGGCAGTATCTAGTCAGCTCACTGTGCTACTCTCAGCAGGTTGGGATTTTAAGCCTCCAGAGTCTCAACTCGGTCTGGACACTGACTGTTCAGTCTCACAGCTTTGTGTCACGACTTGAAAGCTAGTGATCAGTCCACGTTTTCTCCCTGGGTTCCAGCTCCTAGATAGACAGCTTTGCTTGAATGCTCTTCTTTCCAGAGGCTTGTCCAACATGTAACTGCCTGATCTGGTGGGGGGAAATGGAGAAAGAAGTGGAAAGAAAATGAATATAATATTGGTAGAACACCCCATTGCACTTGCCTAGGGGATAAAGGAGGCAAAGCTACACACCAATAGGAAAATAACAGGCAACTTGCATGCAGAGTTCTTCAGTCTCTGTCTGGTTTGTCTGCTGTGCAAATAGCTGCCCTGTAACCTGCGTGAGCTGCTGCTGCTCTGTGAAGTACTGACCACTGTCTTCTTCCTGCCGTTTTTGTGCCTTTCCCACTATGGCTTTCAAGGCAATGTCAGCAAGAGCTGGCACATTCTAATTGGGACTCTTGTGCCTTTCCACAAAAAAGTGGTGGCTTGGATCATGCCACTGGTGAGGAACTCCAGGATCTTGCAAAGACCTACCCCAAAAACATACCGTGTGCATAACTACCCACAGCATTCACAAAGGGTAGGCACAGGTTCTCTGCAACTCAATATTGATGAATGTGCAACTGTCCTCGATGTCAAAATGATAATGGCACATGCATTATTCTTTCTGAGAGCCCTAGAGTTCCTTTTTATCATATTTTGCACTCATTTGTACAATGAACAATGTCTTGCCTCCCATCACTTACACACCAAGAAGCTTTCTGTCTGTTTATAAATAGGGTCTCACTTGACATAACACAATTCATGATATTATTTCCTCATCCATAAGCATTTCTGTAGTACTCATTTCTGCATTTACATTCTGCAACTGTCTGGTAAAACTAGGCACCCCAGGGGCCAGGAATTGGGCTTTAGAAGTAAGATCTTATTTTTCCCTTTTTTGTTAGTCACCGTAACATGAAAGTTTAAGAATGATGAAGGTCTGTGATGGTTAATAAAGGAATGGATACAGGTACCATTTTAAGAGCAGGGCGCTATCTAAAAACATATCCTAAACACAGATGTCTTTGCTTTATTATGTTCATCATGTCTAATTCATCCCTTCCAGCACATGGCAATGGGGGGCTGCTCATAAGGAAACTGCTATTCTCATGTATAATGCAGCATTAATCTAACCTTCCATATAGATCACTGGTTTAGGATGAATTATCTTAGAGCTGCATGCCCCTGTGTTGTGCGGTATCTATCTTACAATAGGTTTGTAACATATCACAATTGAAACCAAAGGAATAAACTGGAAGGAAATGCACTTTTCTCTTGAGTGGTTCTTGTTAGAGCTTAGTTGAAATGTAGCATCTTACAGAGACTCCATTTATACACAATTTGATGATGAAGGCTTTGCTGCAGGCAACCTGGAAACATGAAATAGGGCTTTAATCATAACACTTCCACTTTTCTCCGTTGGGAGCTGTAGGTGTGCAGTGCCTTGGAATAGCAACCTGCTTTTATTTTGATGCCCGATATGGATTTATGTGCCTGAGCTTAGATATGCAGATTTGAAAACAATGTCCCTGTATACCAGAGCTGCTCAGAATTCAGAGGTCTTACGGAAGGACACATGGCTCCAGGTGGGTGACAAGCTGAACATGAGTTAGCTCTATGCCTCTGCAGCAAAGGCCAACAGCATCCTGGGCTGCATTAGGAGAAGCATTGCCATCAGGTTGAGAGAAGTGATTCTTACCTTCTGCTCAGCACTGGTGAGACATATCCAGGATCTGTGTTCAGACCTGGGCTCCCAGTACAAGAAAGAGCTGGAGGTACTGGAGACGGTCTAGTGAAGGGCTATAGAGATGTTTAAGGGGCAGGAGAATCTGACACTTGGGGAGAGGCAAAGAGAACTGAGGATGATCAAACTACAGAAAAGAAGGCTCAAGGGATATTTTGCCAGTTTGTATCAATATCAGATGGTGGAAAGTAAAAGACACAGACCCTGACTCTTCTCCGTGCTGTGCAAGTTGAAACAGGAAATCCAGTTTAAATACAAGGTGGGTTTTTTTTCAGTATGAGGGTGGTCAAACACCGGAGCAAGTTACCCAGAGTGTGCATGGAGTCTCCATCATTGGAGATACTCGGAACACTACTGGATGTGCTCCAGAGAACCTGCTGTAACTGACCCTGCTTGAGCAGAGGGATTGGACTGTACTTTCGCCAAAGGTTCCCTTCAATCCCTATGATTCTGTGATCCTGTGAGTATTTCCTATACAACTGGAAATGCAACTCAGTTGTCTTTTCTGCAAAACCCAGGTTTTCTTCTAAGGAGAAGTGCATAGGTGGTTGTGTCCTGGAGCAGAAGTAACTTCCTCATAACTTGTTGGCAGATGCTTGACACATCTGTTTGCTTTAGACTTCCACTGAAAACACATTTCTGTTCCTGCATCACGTGCCAAATTCAGCTTCTGGGGAAATATACAGATGTTCACACACAGAAGAAAAAACCATGCCACGGGAGTATGTCATGGTCGTTGATATATCTTACAATGTATTAATGAGGAAAATATGTTTCCTTTAATTAAAATGCTTTGCCTAGGCTTAAGATATGTTGCAATTTTAACAAGCTTTTACTTGTGTGGCCAAATAAACACATTGGATGTGTGTGCACAGTGATGCTCACAGGCTGTTCTTTCCATCTAGCTGTAAGGATGAGCCCAGTGTTGATGGTGAGGTTGTTGTGGGGATATTTTTAGGAAACTGCATGCCAATATTTCTGTTGCCTTTCATCTGCTACGTCTTTGTGTGATTTTGCTGTACTTATGGAATAGTCTGAGACTTCTTGGGAGTTAAAAGTGGCAGATATCTGAAGAATAGGGGAAGTGCTACTTGTGCCATGAGGGCTGGGAAGCGTTGGGTATTTTGCAAAATAAATAGAGTGAGAAAGGGTCTCTCACTCATTGTCAATTCATCGTTCTTGTGGAGCTTAAAAACCAGTAGCTATTATGTTTGATTTCCATATGTTGGCCATATGATTGCACCGTCTGTGCATATCCTTTTTCCATTTCCCTGCACTTGATTTCTACACAGAATTGTGTATATTTTGAAGGTGCAGTAAGTTATACGATTAGTGGGTTTGGGATCTTGAGTCTTCTCTAACAGAGTATATAATCTTCTTTTTTACCCAGTTCCAGACCTGATGTCCTCTTGTGTACTGGTGAGTTTTCGTTTTCCATCAAGTAGGACAAAATGTGTGGTCTTGAATGATATGAGCAGGCAATCTGTGATTGCTCTACTTCTGCAGTCACATCATCGTTTGGGGATTTTGTAGTCTCCTGTTCTACATATGGGGCCAAAATAGTTCCAGCTGTGAATCATTCAGTCTTCTTCCAGTATTATTGAGATGTTTGCTACCTAGAAAACTCAGGGTGTCCTTGTGGTATCTGACTTTGACGACAACCTTGCCAGAAGCCTTATACAATTCCAGGGAAGCTGATGTCCAGTTCTGGGCTCCATGGTCAGGATCCTGAAGCTGCTCTTGGACATGAGTTGCAGCCACCAGCAAGAGCACATCTCACTGAAGTATTGTAGCTCAATCCTGTTCCCTCTAAAAGACAAATATGTAGGCATTTCAGGTGTCAAACTTTGGTAACTGTTGGCATAGACATTTCCCTAAAAATATGGACTTGCGTTACACATAGGGAACAAAAATCTCAGAGTTCAGGGCCCACATCTGCAACAAATACAGAGTTTATCATCAGATTTCATGATGCAGGGTAAACTACGGCAAATAGTGTCTTCCTAGCTAATTAATGAAAGGTGTTGGGAATATCTCAGTAGGAATGGAAAAAGGGAACAACTATGGTGTCTTCCTAGCTAATTAATGAAAGGTCTTGGGAATATCTCAGTAGGAATGCAGGAATGGAAAAAGGGAACAACTATAGAAATGTTACTAACAAGAGAAGGAAGAAATGTGCCTTAGTAACAAAGAAAGAATAGATAATAGATTTTTCCAAAGTTCTTTTAGAAAACAGAATTACAAAATCAATGGATGAAAAGCAAGTTGCTGGATCTACTGATGAAATGAAAGGTCTTGGGAATATCTCAGTAGGAATGCAGGAATGGAAAAAGGGAACAACTATAGAAATGTTACTAACAAGAGAAGGAAGAAATGTGCCTTAGTAACAAAGAAAGAATAGATAATAGATTTTTCCAAAGTTCTTTTAGAAAACAGAATTACAAAATCAATGGATGAAAAGCAAGTTGCTGGATCTACTGATGATTAATGCATTT
>NW_008666368.1:56127-56770 GCF_000695815.1 Acanthisitta chloris | reverse complement strand
ATTCCTGCTTGCAAAAGAAGTTTACACATTGGTTTGGGTATGAACATTGTGTTGTAAGGACTGCAAAGTGGCCGAGAGATAATTGCTAGCAGCAATATACCATGTTCTGGGGAGGTGTTTAGCAGAGGTTGGCACCAAGATGGGAATTATGTTGATTCTGAGCTACTGGTAATGATCTGAAAGCAGGCTGTGCTCACAAAATCTTTAGGTGGTAGTCACTTAGGAGATATAGTGGACAGTGAAGCTTCCCCCCAGATATGTCCAAATAGATCTATAGAGGATGGACATATGAACAGGAAACAGCCCAATGCCATGCAGTATGGCAAACAAGACGTTAATACATGAGGAAAGCTTCATCTGAGGGAGAAACCTAGAACATTTTGCTGACAGAGACTTGAGGTGGTAGATAAACAGAAAATGAAATATAAATCAGTGGTGCAATGGCATGGCAACAAGAAAGTCTCAAACAGGATGAGCAGGAGCTAGGAATTTTTGGCAAGAAAGATAACCTCTTTCAGGACAGTATGCTCTGTTTTGGGAGCTTCAAGACAAGACTGGGTGGAAATTCAGAGAAAATCAGCAAGTTTATGTGTCCATGTGTGGATGTGTTTATGTGCACCCAAGTGACAGTGGCTCAGTCTCT
>NW_008666368.1:40857-56079 GCF_000695815.1 Acanthisitta chloris | reverse complement strand
CATAAACACCATGGTGTTAGAAAAAAAACAATACAGGGTTTTATTAGGGGATTGCTAAGAATAATAGAAATGAAACTATCAACTGGAAAATTGAAGCAAGATATTAATGAAAACATCCTGAATGAATGAGATCATTTAGGCTGGAACATTCTCCTTTGGGTCTTTTAAATTCAGTTTGGGGACCACACTCAGTGCAGTGCTGTGAGGATGCAGTTCTACCTTCATCCTAGAGGCTGGGTGAGTTGGACTTTTTTTTAGATGTTTTTTTAGCTTCTCAACTCTGCAAGATCCTGTGTTTCCTGGGTTTCATTATTGGAAGTTTTTCACAGAGCAAACCCCGTGTCAGCCACAAGTGAAAAGTCACAACTGTCTTCACCGTTTGGCCTGAACAGGTCACCTGAGGCTTCCCTGGGTTATGTGCTTATCGACATTTCAGCATCTACACTTTCAGAGGTCTGTGCCATGGGTGAGTGGTACAGAGTGTGCAGGACAGTGTGGGTCTGCACACTCAGAGGGCTCCATGATCATTGTGTGTAGAAACCTCAGCCTGTGCAGACAAGGCTGAGGGGGTGTGGACAGACAGATTAATGTGAATTTGTGCGGTTCGTTGGTTGTGCAGAGCTTGAACAATCAAATCCCTTCAGTTCACTCCACTAACTGGATTGCTTATGACAAAATCACAGCTTTTTCTCCAACCCTTTTTAATCTCCATTTTGAAAAAAATTGGAAATGACATGGTAAAGTAAGACCAATTAACATTAACAATTGCAGTTTATTTGCTTCCACTGTTTTACAGCATGCAGTCTGGGAGAGCAACATGCATTGCTATTTTGGGGACATCAAAATAAATAAGTAAATAAATACATAACCCTGTGGGCTTACAGATTGAGTCAAAGAGCAGGAGATTATTCCTGGCACTGCACTCAGAAAAAATTGTTGCCTTTGAAAACACCAGACATTGACAGTTTTGCATCAAGACAAAATTAGGATGAGGTGGAATCTCTCCATTCACGTTGTGCCAATTCAGCAGATGTTTCAGGCAATTCTGGAAGGTAAAAAGAAGTGAATAGAGACTAGAAACCAAAAACAACCCCAGTTCCCTTGAGACAAAGGTTACTATTTCTCATGCAACAACTCTCCTTTACATGCAGTGAGATAGGGTTATCTAAGCATTTATATTTGTATTTTAGTGCTGTGTAACACTTTTATATAGAAAAGATGCCAAAACTATAACAAAGAGGGTATGTGTCATTATCTCAATTTTACAGGTAAGGAAACAGAAGCACACAAAGGTGCTAAGACTTGCTGGCAAAGCACTCAATAAACCACAGTAGAGCCAAGCACCTGACAGATGATCCTATGTGTTTGCCTTTGGGCCGTGTCATCTGTCATCTTAATGGTACAAACATTTTGGATTTAGTCACACTGGAAAAGCAGAGGACTTAGGGAAAAAAACACCTACTCCAGAAATTTGCCAACTAAAATAAAAACATCCAATTAAAAAACATCTAAGAAATAAATGTCGTGTTATTGTTCTCTGCGAGGGAAATGCTCTCAATTAGAGCTTTATAAATGTGAAGCTATGCCCACCCTCGTTCCACAAATTAAAACCAGCTACACTTGAGAGAAGCTCCTAAGAAGACTCGCTCAGTAAAAATACCAGTAATTATTCTAACATCTCATATTCTTTTACCAAAACAAAATAACATAAGCTTGGAGACTGACTGACTTCTATCATAAACATTAACATGCTGTGCTTGGACCTCTGGAGATCTGTCAAAAACCAAAATGTTTTGTCTCCATGTAGGTTTCTGCTAATGGATTTTCCATGCATCCCTTGTTTCAGTTTCTCTTACCATGTGTGGGATTCAGAAACTCATTGCTGCTCTGGGCAGTATCAGTTCCTGCTACTACCTTAAAAACATCAAGAACTGATTGCACATTACATTTTTTATTATGCTCTGTGTATTTTTAGAGGAGAAAGGAGCACTGTTTTCCACCAATTTAACTCAGTGTTCTGAGTGAAAAAGATATCAGGCTGGGGAAAGAGCAAGTTTATCTTTCAATCTATTACAATGTGTTTTAAGTGTGTTCCTAGTGGTGAATTTCATATTCTATTTTAATTGTATTTAACGCTTTGATCCCCAGTCCTTGAAGAGTACTCCATTGCACAGGTTTCTGTGCTATGAGATATGGGTAAAACCAAAGCAAACAAACAAAGGGAAAAAAGTCAATCACTGCCAGGGGAACTTTGAATCTCATTAGAAGCGTTGTCCTTGCAGGAGAGCTCATGGGCAGAGTTATCTGAACGTAGAATCATAGACTATCCTGAGTTGGAAGGGATGCACAAAGGATCATTGAGGCCAACTTCTGGCCCTGAATGGGACAACCCCAAGAATCCCACCATGTGCCTGAGAGCATTGTACAAATGCTTCTTTAGGTCTGTCAGGCTTGGGGCCATGACCACTGGCCTGGGAGCTGTTCCAGTGCCCAGACACCCCCTGGGTGAAAAACCTAACGTGTTTTCTTGCAGATCCTATGCATTTCTGCTGATCAGTTCAGTGCTGCCCTTCCTGTTCTTTGTTCATTTGTATTTAAATATTGCTTGCACTTAAGAAGGTGCGAAGATTAAGCAAAACTTCTACTTACCCATATCCCATCTTTACAGCACAAGGAATGGGACAAGAAGGTAACACAGGATATGTGAACCATGGGATAAAATTTTCCTTCCTTTCTTAAAAGAAGGAAAGATCCTATTGCTCCATCCTTGCTTCCTTTCCAGCCCTTCAAATTGTAGTGAAATTGCCTGTTTTTCACTGAGGTAGCACTTTATCAGCTTCAGCTCTGTGTTTGTTAAAGTTTCAGAGAGAGTTAGGAACTCATTTTTAAAGGTTTTTTTACTATTTGTTCATTTGAATTTAATGCTTGCTTACCTCTTACAAATAGAAAACATGCACCAGGAATATAACTAATAATGATTGTGAGATTTGTTTAAAATCATTGGCTCTTTTTATACAATAACATTCACCTAATGGTTTCCATTTTTTTCTTTAGAGCCATATGGACTAGAAATTCAAACTTAAGCAAAAGCCAGCACAAGAATCTCCCAAGCTTAGGTTCTCGTGCGTTCTCTTGATTTAAGCAACAGTTTAAAAAACATTAGCTGTTGCAAGGCTCCATAAAAGAGGTTGCAACATAGAGTGGGGACAGTGGCTCACCCGATATAAATTTTCCTCCCTGAAGTCAGTGGAGCAGAGACTGCACCAACTGACATGTCTGTCCCGATATATTTTGACCTGCAATTGTTGTTTTTTTTTTAATTTTACTTATCTAAGGGAACTGGTTAAAATGTGACAGTCTGGCTCTCACTGAAACTGATGAGGGAGTGTGTTTGCATCTGTTTCCCTTACAAATAAGTCAGCCTCTGAAGATTATGAAAAATATTTAATAAACAACAGACAGATGAATACAATGAAATAACAAATGCAGAATGAGACCCTATAAATGTTGCATGATGACGTGCTTGTACACAAGATACAGTTATAATTATGTGTATTAGAGCAATGTGTCATCTTTCTAGAAAGATGAGGACTGGTGAGAGTTGTCCTTGAATCCAGAGTGGGTCTTGAGGGCAGTCTAGAAGCTTGGAGAATTGAGCTGATGGTCTGGTTGCTCTGGTGCAGATAAGAAAATATCTCACCTGTGACTGAGCCAGTTGTTACACTGAACACATCCTGGATCAGAGAACCCTCACATAAAGGAGGGATTACTGGTAGGGTTAAAAGTGTGATCTCCACAGCTAGTGCCTCACAGGCCACTCTGTATGATTAGGTTAGCCTATCACTGACTCTAGGTGCTTTTAAGTACACGTAAAAAACCCCAAACATCTTCTAAGCAGTGAAATGCACTGACACAAGAATGTGTTTTGGTAGAAGTTTCAGATGGAAGAGGTGTGAGTTGCCATAGTTACTGTTTGGTAAAGGCATAAACCTAACTTCATATTTCTTCCGTTTTGGTTTTGACTGTTTGGTATAATTCTTGGTACTTGGCATAGTTTCATTATTACTGTTGCTTCCTCTGAATTTCTGTTTTTGCCAGCATGCACTGTACTCTGCTTTAGAAGACACAAATTATTTGCAGCATGTGGAATGCTGTATATTCTTGAAAAATTATACAGCTGTGTTCATGTGAAGTATTTAGCCTGAGATTTTGATTCCCCACTGGATACCTCAAGTGGAGAATAGTACCAAGATAAGCCCTAGTTAGTTAATGACACATAATCAAATACCACAGGTATTTTTGTATATTAAGGGTAGATTTTGTCAGTCATATTTTTGTGTTTTTTCCTTTGTCTCTGAGAAGCATCATTGCAAGAATTAAAGCTCCTACCAGCATGTGTGCTAATCTATGTAAACAGGAATGCAAGAATCTGACCTTTACTGATACTTTCTCCTATGGTAAAATACCAATGGAGAAAAAAGTCTCGTTCCATGAGCACAGCATTCCAAAAGAATTATAGGCAGTACCAGAAAGGTAATTTGAATCTTTTCCTAAATGTTACTACTTTCATTAAGTGCAAAATATTTCCAGTATTTGTTCATCATCATTGTCAGTAGCAATGCATCTGGCTCTGGTGCTCCAAGAGGAAAACTGCTCTACTTTTTAAATTTTACTTCTTTTTCTTTACATTTTTAATTTTACTTCTTTTACTTCCCCCCTCTCCCCCCATGTTTAATGTCTTTTTGCAATAACAAACAATGTACTTCTCCTCAGCCATCCAAGCACTGCACTGTGGCACCCCACTCACTGCTGCCTGGTGATGTGAAAAGAACAAAAGCCAATAAGCAGTGATGACAACCATGTAATCCAGTGTTTCGCAGCTCTCTATCTCAGGGAAAAAGCTGCATTCCAGTGCCACTTCGGCACAGGTGAATGTCTATTCCTGTCTGAGACTCAGCAGGAGGCAGAGATACTGCCAGGATGACTCTTTTACTCTGCTCTTTACCTGTAGTTGCATTCAGACCCTGCAGCACACTGAGATGCTGAAGAGTGTTAGTGTCCACATCAGAATAATAGTCCTTTTCCTGACACTGTTCCTCAGCTGGAAGGGGAAGACAAGCATTGGGATCACTTTCTGGAGAGCACATGCAAAGCAGATGTGCCACATTGCTACTCGTGGAAAGCCATTTTTTCTTAGTTGTATGGTCATTTACTCTCAGGGCAGAACACAAACCTGCCTAATGCCTATTAGCAGTTAAGAAAATCTCAGATGTAGGAAGAGCAAATGTGAATGGGAGCCCAGGGAACGGACCAGGGTTTAATGCAGAGACTTTCTTGTTTCTTGGAGATGCATGAATTCTTCATATATTACTTCCTAAAAAACTTAGCTTCTCAGGATAGCTGACAGTTTAGTTGTTGAGTTTATTGAGGGATGCTGTGAGGAGATGAAGCAGAGATCTGACATGCTTCCATTCAGCCCATGCTACTCAGTGGAATTTTAGAGTCCCAATGCTGTATCCTTTTTGGGCAGCCCGAAGTGCTTTTCCTTATTTAGACGAGAAGCCACATGACCTCTGAAAACAGTGTAGCTCTGCACCACCACAGCAGCAAGGCAACATACAACTATATCTGAAAGGTGATACTAAGAGATCTTTGGTTCTTTGTACAAGCAGCACTGAGGTTGCTGTATTGCCATTGATTCAGAACAAGGTGACTATCCTACAAATGGTTTTCCTTAGGGTAGAGGTATCTTATAATCTGCTGTCGGAAAGGTACTGTCCGTGATTACTCCCAAGTGTGTTTCTTGCCTTTCCCTAGAACAATAAACTTGATTCGCTTGGAGAAAATAAGGGGAATGTTTCATAACCAGCATGTCTCCATTGTTTTTGTTTCCCCCCAGAGACTGAAGTTACAGGTTTCTTTCTGCTGCAGAAAACTAGAAGCAGTTCTGATTTTCTTGGGTGATACTAGCACCTCATTTCCACTTACTTTGGTGCCTCTACTACTGAAGTGTTTCATTGTATTTGATTCACTGCAGCCATTCCAGAAAGCAGTGCCTTCCTCTTCATTAATCTTTCTCATTGCTTCCAAATTCCTTTTGTTCTCATTATCACCACAGACTGTTTTAAGTGCAGCCCTCAGTCTTAAAATGACCTAAATTGTGGTGCCGACACCTGGACTTTGAAAGAACAATGCTCTTTCCTCCTGTAAGTCTAATTATAGTTGCTAATGCATTGATCCATAGTAAAAAGGGTTCCACATAGTAACTGTATGGTCAAAGCTGCCAAAGGGAGTAGTTGAGAGAAAGATGTGCTGCATTAGATCGAGACTTGTAGCACAGAGAGATCTCAACTTACTCTCTGTTCTCTGTGTTGCTAAATTGCTGTTAGGTCTAACAGTTCTTCTTTGTATCAGCCTATAAATACAGCTGTGTCTACTGGATTTTGCCCAAGGGCTCGTACATCATAGTTTGCTAAATTTTAATCATGCTTATGTTTGCATTTGAGTGGAGTTCACATGTCCCGTAAAGCCCTTAATCCTCAGTTTGCCATCCCAGGCAAAATGCCCAGTCTCAGCTGAGGCCTTCCTAGCAAACTGCTCTGACTCCATTGACTCCTTGTTGCGTCCTCTAATGCATTTATGGATCTGGTAAGAGCTCTGCTACAGATCTGCACTCCTTAGGCTAGCAATACAAGCTGCTGTTGATACCCTTCATTAAGAAATACCATACAAGCATTCTGTCAAGCAACTGAAATTCATCCATCTCTCCTGGTGATTTTTTTTTTTTTTTTTTTTGAAAAAAGAAGTATCTTTATATCTGTGTGCAGCCACACTGACAGCTGGAAAATATTTTAGTACAACTGCATGGAAACACCAAGTTTGTTCTGAGTGGTTTGAAGAGCACATTGTAATTATTGCTTGACTCCTTTGTACAGAGTGTTGCAAGATTGCCCCCTTTTTAAAAACCAAATTAGCTGTGCAGTTCGCATCCAATTTCTGCATGCAATTGCCATGATTACGTGTGCAGTTCACATAACTGCACATAGAAACTGTCAGAGTTGTCCATTCAGATATGCGAAGGGGAAAGGCTGTTGTCTTTTGCATGCATTGGTTTGGCAGCTGATTTGCAAATCTGTCCCTATTTGTGGTCTGCTTTCCAGAGAAAAGTACTTGTTTCAGTTTGAATAAGTGACATCTCTCAGTCATTCCTTAAAATGGACAATTATAAACTGAGGTGCCTTCATTTGACAAGGACAGATCTTCTCCTAGAACAAATTGTCTAGAGGAGTTTCAGTTATTGTTTCTCTCCAGCCCTTCTCCCCTCCCCCCCACCCTTTGATGTATGGTAGTACAAAGGAATCGAGGACATGGCTCTTCAGGAAAGAAACATTTCTGAAATATCCTATGAGCAGTACTTTATTCCTGTGTAGTTCTATCCACAAAACACTTCTTGAAACAGTTGCAGATGTGCTTGTTAAGATTTGCATGTCCTAAGAGCAGTACATTGGAATTCCCTTTACAATGTGTTTTCAAGCTAAAATACAACCTCCTCATGCAGAGTGCTCAGATGAAAATACATGCAAAATTATGATGTGCACAAGCCTATCTCTGAAAACAGAGCAATTATGAGGACTATCATATTTGAGGCTGTTAAAGAACCAAACCAACCAACAATATTTTATAGTTTCCATTCTTTTTTGCCTTTATTTTTATAATATAAATTAACAACTTCAGGCCACAGCAGAAACTGAAACCCCTTAAAATATGAAACATGAGAAAGAAGAGAGAGCTTTCAGCTCAATGACATCTGAAACACACATGTGAAGGGAATCTGTGGCTCAGAGAGAAACATCAGCTTCACCAACATCAAACACCAAGGACATCATGCACCAAGTCAATGGCAAAGTCAATGCTGGAAATTAGGTCCTCTTGGCTCTCAGTTTTCTGCTCTTATCACTGGGCCAATACAATAATATATTTTTCCCATTTGTTATTATATATTTATTTCCATAGTCCTCTCCTTCTTTCACCAGAGTCTCGTAAAAACTTTGGAAATCATTGACTTTTTCTTGAGTTCCCTATGAAGCCTTCTTACCTTCATTTAAATACCAGCACCTTTCATGCTAACATCCCTTGCTCTGCACAAGTTCTCTTTATCTACATCCAAAGCTCCAGAGGGAAAGACTATTCATCTTTATTTGCTTCATTTGTCTTTCTCTTAGAAGCTGACCAAATTCTTCTGATTTCCTTTATTCTAAGCCAGATTTGGATAGTTTGAAGCTCCAGAGCTTGGGTGTATTGATAATGAAGTTTGAGCAAGCAGAATTTGAATTCCCCAGTGGAGGTAGCACTGGATGAGGCTCCATCACTGAATGTGGTGAAGAATCTTCAGAACTGAAGAATTGTCCTATATCTGCTGATGCTGTCTAAGCAGTACTGGAAAAAATAGTGTATCTGTTGACTCTGAGCAAAAATGAAAATAAATATTTTGGATTCTTTGAGTCATTGCTCAATTAAGCAATCCTGGGGGACCTCACTGCTCTCTCCAACTACCTGAAAGGAAGTTTTAGTGAGGTGGGGTCAGTCTCTTCTGCCAAGTCTCAAGCGAAAGGATGAGAGGAAATGGCCTTAAGTTGCACTGGAGATGATTTAGTTTAGATATTAGACAAAATATTTTCCCTGAAAGAGTGGTTAGGAATTGGAATAAGTTGCCCAGGAAGATGTTGGAATTACCATCTCTGAAAGTGTTCAAGTGGCATCTGGATGTGGCACTTGGGGATATGGTTTAGGGGTGATTATGGTGATACTGGGTTGATGATTGGACTAGATGATCTTGACAGTCTGTTCCAAACTTCACGATTCTGTGATATACCAAAATTTTAACAGAATCATCTCTAATATATCACATTCCTCAGAGCTAAGGATGTGAGAGATCTGCTTCAGAGATGGGAATTGCTCCTCAGAAATACCTCTGCTTTGCTGTGAGACCATGCTGATTTGCAAGTCCATTGGAAACTCAAATGGACATGGCAATATTGTTTTTATGATCATCTTTTAGCAGTATCCTCCCAGAGACAGGGATTTGAAGTGCACAGACACCATTGATCTAGCACAACCTTGTTGGATCACAAGGTCTGAAGCTGTATTTCAACTGCCTCTTACAGCACTGGTACCACAGGTTGTCCACTTGCAAAATGGGTTGTTGAGGAAAGACAAAAAGGAGCTCATGGTAATGCCATGTCTCAGAAATTACTGTATGACTATTTTCTTGGTTGCTAAAACAAGGCACAAAGCCTCTGAAGAAAATATTTATTAAGCCACAGATGGCAAAGCTGAGCCTCTGATTTCCCTAAATCCTTAAGAGGATTGTGATACAGCTTATAGGAGCATCTTAGTGGCTGGATGCTCAGCTTCTTATTAGATATGTCATACATCTATACACCCACAGTGACTTGAGCAGAGACAGTGTTTGCATTCCAGCTTTGCTAATTGTACACCTTAAATTAGGGTAACAGCTAACTATCTTTTTCTTTTTTATGTTTGTGGGATGCCAGGCTTTTGAGCAAAATGCAGCAATCCTATTTTGGATGTCTGATTTTAGATCTGCTCTATCTATCTTCTTGATTTTAGCTGCAAAATTGAGAAGAAGCTGTAATAGAAAGGTGAATAATCAGGGTAGTCCTACCTTTGTTTTGAACAAAGCATAAGAAAAGCAGATGATCATACCAGATAAGTACAGGAAAATAAAGGAAAAGATGTAATTACTTTTATTGATGCCTTTTTTTTTTTCTTCTGAGATGCTGTTTTACTCACAGTCCTTTGTTGTTCCCTACATTCCCTGAAATGCCTGTCTTTTGTTCTCCTGCTCTTATTCATCTTCCTTTCTTCATATTTTACAGTTGTGGAAAGATGAGGACTGAAAATGTGGTTGGAAGAGATCACAGTAATCTGTGTCCAGTCTTGGCACAGACTATATACAACTTCTCTCTCAGTTGTCTTCATTATGTTCTTACACACTACTCACATTCTCCTGGTTTCTGCTGGGTGACAGTGGGTTTTCAGCAAAATGTGCTCAGTCCAGACTGTTGACAATACATCATAATTTTGTTCAAAGTTCCCTTATTCAGACAATGACTTTTCTAGAAAATCCAGATCAGCTTTTCTAGTGAAGAATGTGGAAAGACAATGGTAAGTGTAATTTTTAAAGGAAAAGCCAGCACAACAGATTTCCATGTTTGTAAATTTTTACATGAGGGAAACTTGAACATTTTCTGAATGAAAGAAAACATGGGCCACTGTGAGAGGGAGCAGGAGAGAAGATGTACAGCAGTCCTGTGATGCTACCCAACCGAGCAGAAACAATTCTCCTCTACTGCTGGACCACATGTTTCTCAGGCTAGTGCTCCGTGCTGATCTCATTTACCATACATACAGTTATTACTGAGAGAGTATTTTTGAACTAAGTGCTGCCTAGAAAAGGGCTTGAAAGTTTGGCCATATAAACAATTTTCCCTTGTTTAATTTCAGCAGCTTTAGGGAAATGAAAATTTGTATATTGCTTGACAATTAATTGGATTATAGGAAAGTAACAGTTGAGTTTACATGAATGTTATGTTCATGTTGAATTAATAGATGCCAAATATTGCAAGCAACCAGATCCAAGGAAGAGAATCCCTTTATAAGAACTCATGCACTAGATTTTTGACAAATTGCAGTTAATTTTTGAACTTCAGTTTTTGCAACAGATTCTCAGAGTGATTTTGTGATATCCACTGAAAATTGCAATCAGCATATTATAGTGGCTGTGCTCTTGTCTCCTCTGTATTCTGGAGAGATCAAAAACCAAACCAATGCAGACATTTACCATAGTCTGGTTATTCTGTTCCAGAAGAAACCTAGGGACAGTCCAGCATAGATGCAGAGTGAATGATCACAAAAACAGGATCTTAGGTTTCAATGGAGAATGAGCAAATTTAACAATGTAAATACAATTGACAAATTCAGCACTGAGAACCTTCATTTTTCAATTGCCATGATACTAAACCAAACAGTGACAATAATTGTGAAATGTAATTATAAATAGCTGAAATAAATTTAGCTAGTATAAAAATAAGTCACACTCTAAAATGTGTGGAACCATGATTCTTCCACTCCATAATGGAGCCACACCTGCCAAATCCATAACTATGACAGAGGAAACATTAGTTCAGAGAACAAATAATATTTTCTCCTTACTGGCATACCAGACTTTCTAGTTCATGCAAAACACAGAAATAAAAAGGGGAGTTTTTTTGGGTGGTACCTTTAAGAATGCATCCAGTTTTTTAATTTCTGAAGATCCACTGGAAAGTGAGTCTAACACTCCTGCTTTAGGTATCAGATAAAATACATTGACTGGAGAAAAAAGAAAGGGCTGCCTATATTTGAATGGTGCAAGAATGTTGTGGTTTCTGGTTAGCTCTATCAAGGATGAGTTGTTCCTTAATAGCATGGCTGATTATGTCATGAGAAAATACACTATGCAGGACAGAGATCATCTGAGATACAAAGGAACCATGCAATTACCTCACTGACCTGGCCTGTCAACCTGGGCCACTTGTCCAGCTGAAGGGCCAAACTGGTAAAATTATTGTGGAATTTCAAGGCTGACTTGTGTAAGGCTGCATTCTGATTGCAAACCTTCTCTGTTGGATAATTTGCACTGTAGAATAGCTTTTGAATATTTATTGTTGGTTGCAGTGCTCTGGAATTTGTAGGAGGATTCCTAGATTAGCTGCTTTTCTGCTTCATTCCATTGTTTGTAGAGTAGTTTGGGGCAATTGTGTTCCAGAACAGACAGGTGAAACTGGAGAGCATGCAGGAAGGGTTTTGTTCCTGGCAAAAGTGTCCTAAGATTTGCTCAAGACTTTCCTCTCTAATTAAGTGGGTGTCTTCCTTGACTTTGATCCTATGAGTCATTCATCTAGAAACTACTTACGTTCTGCAAGACATCCCTGAATAAGTCCCTCAATTTATTTATATCTGTAAGATTATTTAATACTAAGTTAATGATTTAGGGACCTATCTGATTCCCAGAAAAGCCAGTCAGAGACACTCACTGTCCCTATCTAACCAACTGGGTATAATACCTGCTTACATTTAAATACCGTTTACATTTCCACAAAAGAATTTATATGGCTTTCTAATACTTTGGATGCAGAGCTTTTTGGTGATTACTACCCCATAAATCGTTAATCCTTACTTTTAAAGTTATCTTTCATTAGAAGTGGAGCCAAAAGGGAAGCTACAAGTACAGACCTAAACCCTTCACATTTTGAGAGGTTCCAGATTCAGGTACCTTGAACATAAACTTGATTCTGTGGCTTTGGAATCAGACTAAACAGAAAATAAGCCTATTTTCAGGTTCCAATTTGAACATATGGTAAATTCTTAGGAGACTATTTAGTCTGATGGTTTTGTGACACTAGAAGAAGGTTGAAATCAGAAAAGATAATTTCCTTGCTCTCTACTGAAAAGCAGTAAAATTGATTTGTTCCTGATATTTTAGGGAGATTTGTTTCTAGAGACAGCAGAGAATCTAATTCAGCAAGAAAGTCTTCCTGTTTTCCAAGACAAATCTGTCTGTTATTCTGTTTCATAGCCATTGCCTTCAGCAGATGCAGAATTAGTAGCCAAGGAGTACATGAGCTGCTAAGAAATTCTGTCCTTGATTTTGGGAATCTAATGCATGGAAAATTAATTTTTGACTTGGGAACTGCTGGTTTATACAATCACTGGTGTCATGTGACTGCTTCACAAGGGAATCTGGAAAGAAACTTGTGGAAATTTAGAACAGCAACCTGTGCTAAGCCATATTTGCTCACTTTGGCTGTTGGTGTCTCTTGAGGCATCCAGTTCCACAGTGTGTAGTACCTGCCTTGTGGGAGTGGGTGCTGAGCTGGGATGATGAGAGCATGGCTTCTTGATGAACACATACGACAGCAGAGATAATAATTAGTGCAAAGGCATGTGGTAGAGCATCTAGCCTGCTCTGAGGACAGTACGGAGCCATACCACCCACGAGGGATGATAGCTTAATTGAAAAGAGTTGCTCAAGCATGTCCCACACCTGGCACAGAGTTAGAAACTTCTGCTTCAGGTAATGTTTTAACAAGTTGTTTTCTTTTTTCTGTTGTCACCTGAACCAGAAGATTCTGGTGCCTGCTTTATTGCATAGATACACCTCAGGTTATGCACCAAACCTGTTTTTTACCCTTTGTTTTGTTTTTTAAACTGTTTGCATTCATGTGCTCAGGCCTCTTCAGCACTTCAGATCCCAAGTCAAGCAGTAAATGCAGAAGAAAGCCACCATGAGTGCACAGGTGAGAGAGGAGTGATCTACATCATTCCAAAGAGCAGGAATCATATCTGCTTAGTCAAGCTTTTATTCCAGCTCCAAGTTTTATAGAAGTTTTTTATTTTTGGACAAAGAGGAGAGAATTGGTTCCTATGTCAAGTTTCTCCAAACAACACTCTAGTACCTAAGTTCTTAAGTATGGAATGGGCTGGAGCTTGAATCTTTTGGGTGATATACACTGTGACTCTCTCTGTGGAGTTCTGAGAGCTTGCAGACAGGCAGATATTTACCCTGCTGCATGCTGCAGCTGCTGCATTGCTGATCTGGTCTGGCTCTGCACATGGACCTGTGACTGTGGAGAGGGTCGGTGCCTTTTGCACCACCTCCAGTTTCTGGGTGACTTCAGGATGGGACTCCTGACAGGTCATTGCATGGAATGGTTTATGATAACCAACAGGGAAGTAGAGTGTTTTACGTCATTGTTGGCGGAGACAAGTGAATAAAAGCTGTGGGAAGCTGGTTGTCCAAAAGAAATTTGGGATCTTATCAGATTCTCTGAGTTATGAAACTAGGTGGCAACCAGCCTCCAATATCTCTGGTTGCTGTTCACGATCTGTACCACTTCCAGACCTGATCTTATGCTTCCAGGTCAATAAAGGCCACACTCTTGTTGTCCTGATGTCATCAGAATTGACACTGTCTGACTGCTAAGCCTTGCACATGCATTTAATGAAAGGAAGTGTAAATTTGGAACTTTGTAAAAGTACCAATTAGAGCACAGAAGAGTTTATAATGGTGACAGATATATACAGATGACCTGCTAAAGTTTGAATATCAGAGAGCGAACGTCTGTCTTTTCTGAACACTGCTCTAAGAAGAGATCATCAACCACTGCAATGAACAGAGGCTGTACCATATGCACATTGGTGCTCAGATTGACAGAGCTCAAGGAGATCCAAACCCCTGGAATGTTGCTATGTTTTCCTTTAGGGGAAAGAGAAGAAAAAGTTGAAAGCGAATATCCTGTTGTCCCTTATCTACCACTTGTCCAAAATGAAAACAAAGACTTGTTTCTTTAGGAAAGCACACACCACCATTTCACTTCAGTGACCCTGCAGCCTACTGCCCAGTAAGCTGACTCAAAGGTAGGCTATATGCAGCCTGACCCCTGAGGCCTAACCACTTTTGGGAAAGTTAAGCACTGCTGAAAGCTTCTGGTGTTGACTGGAAGCCTATAGCCATACAATAAAAACAACTAAACAGAGAGATTGTGGGGGTCTGGTTGCAGCCCCTTGTGTGTTAAAGCTGCACAGTCTCTGAGTACAGTCCAGTTGGATGTAAACAGCATTCCTCTGCTGGGGTGGCAAACGATACCTTCCTCCCTGCTGGGCCTCAAGATAGAGCCAAAACTTGTTTACTCTGTAATTTAGAGTTCATTGTAATCTAAATAGGGATTTTTGCAATGCAAATAGGGCTGTACAGAATGTAATACATTTTATTTATCGCTACTGTTAATTATGACTATATAGCTTATCACTCATCACGTAGACTGGATTGCAAAACGCAGTGTTTCAAACACACTTTAACTCTCAGATCATGATCAGTAAAGAGAATATATTATACTTTTAATATGCACTTTCCCCCACAGTGTTTTACAATAGCCTGTATAAACCCCACTTTGCAGAAGAGGTTTCCAAGAAATTAAAAAAATAAATATTTTATTCATGTACAAAGGTAGTTTCTGATTGAAGAAAGTGGGCAGATGTCTACAGGGTCCTTTTATTTGGTTTTGATTTATTTCGATTGCCCTGGCTGGTTCACATACATGAGGGAGTCTGCTATTAACCCCAAAATTCTGTGTTTTAGAAGATCATTCCATAATGATC